>NC_079193.1:384854102-384967061 GCF_029499605.1 Hyla sarda
TGGGCCCAGCAAGACTGCCCCCCCCCACTGTCCCCGTTTCCTCCCCCCCCCCCCCCCCCATTTCGGTTCAGTTGTTGCCGCTTGTAAACGGATTACAAACTGTTGTAAAATAATCCCATTGATGTCAATGGCCCCATACAATCCTTTCACATCCCTTTGCACTCATTTCCTTTTTTTTTTGTTTTTTACAGCAGAAAAGTCAGTGCATGCAGTATTTTTCTCCCGTTAAAAAAAAAAAAATGGAACGGACACAGTAAATTTGATATTTAAGTCTATGGAAAACTGATGAGCCTTTAATGTCATCCGTTTGCATCCATTCAATCCATTTTTACTACTGAGCATGCTCAGAACAAAAAAAATTTTATTTGGGTTAATTAAATGAACAGTAACGGATCCAAACAGATACAAATGGAAAACATCTGTTTGCATCTGTTATTGTCAGTTTTTTTTAAGTCAGTTTTTATTTTTGACAGGAGAAGAACGGGACGGGTCTAGACGGCCGTATGAACGCAGCCTTACAAGGAACATTTCTGCACTTTCCGTCATATCTTGCGCCCTAGTGTCGCCCGATCATGTGATACCCGTCTCTTCCCCCCCCCCCCCCCAGTCCCCTCATCACCTTCAGCATTTTCATGGCCTCCAGTTGGTTCATGGCGGTCGACACCAGAGTGTTCACCGTGAGTTCTGTCCGACGTCTGAAATGGAGCTGTCGTGCGGCGTAGCAGACGGAGCGCGCCCGGTTACTGACGATGTGGTAGGCGTTCCAGGTATCTGGGTCCATCGATGATGTGCACTCCGCAAGGGTCTGCGCAAAAAAAGACAAAGATGTCAGGAAAGGGTTAACTCCGACAAGAAGATATGGAAGCACCAGGAGGGGAGACCTCGCCAAAAAAGGGGAGACCTTCAATACACTGACAGGCAGTGACAAAGTGCTGAACAATGGGAAGAGGAAATCCACCGTTCCCACTTTTCTTCAAACATGGTGACAGTCACGCCCCCCCCATAGACTTGCATTGAGGGGGCGGGGCGTGACAGAGGGTGGGGCTATGACATCACAAGCTCCCAGCACCAGCTCTAAGTCTCTGCAAATTCGATTCTAAAGCCGCTGGCATTTTTGTTCGGTCTCGTTTGATGCCCGTGGTGAAGCATATGATTCGGCCATGAATATAAGATTTGTGGGCCAACTATACCAGGCACAGTAGTAGAGTCAGCATGGAGGGTAAAGTCCAAATGCTGCTGGACCCTGGGAATGGTCAGCAGGGACTCTAAGCGCCATCTAAATGGGTAATGAAACACTGCACACCCCATGTCATGGTCTGACCGCGCTGACTGGACATGATCATGATGGGCATAGAGGAGAGAGGGCAATGCCCCAGCAGTTGTCACTGTCATATTTGTATTAATTTTTATTAATATTTTTTTATATTAATTTTTATTTTTTATTTATTATTCTAAACCAGCCTGCTACCGCCCCATGTTTTTATGACACTCCAGACCTGATGGTACCCGACTTGTCCCAGTACCCCGAGGTGCTGGTGGATACTTTAGTAATAATTGGGGGGGGGGGGGGGGTGTAAGTATTAATACAATTTCAGTCATAGATGCCATGTATCCGACTACAATATTAGGCCTGTAAAGTGATTACAAAAAAATCCAGTGAAAATAAATTTTGCAGCAGCTGGAGGCACACAGGTTAGTAGAACAGAGTCTTAAAGGAACGCATTTCCAATTTCAGTCTGAGCTTCCTGGTTCATTAACAAAGGGGGAATTATGATTTACCGATAATTCGGTTTTCTTGAATCACCACATCAACACCACAATGAGATTGCCCCCATTGATCCTAAAGGAACAGGAAGCACAAAGAGGTTAAGTGGCCCCTCCCCGGACAACCCCTCAGTGTTTACAAATTACTAAGAAGTATACATATAAATAACATTTTTCGTACACTACTTAGGAGGGATTAAAGGGTGCTGATGTGACGATTCAAGAAAACCGAATTAATCGGTAAGTCATAATTCCCCCTTTTCATCTCATCACCACATCAGCACCACAATGAGACATACCAGATAAATGATGTCTAGGGAGGGACTACGGCTTGCAGCACTTTCCGTCAATGGCCAAATCCTGAGACGAGGCTACATCCAATTTGTAGTGTTTAAAGAAGGTGCGAGGTTTCGACCAAGTCACTGCTCTGCAAATCTGCTCCAATGAAGCAGAAGATATTTCAGCCCAGGAGACCGCCATAGCTCTGGTTGAGTGAGCTTTTAGATGTTCAGGAACTTGTTCTCCAGATCTTCTGTAAGCTTCAGCAATAGATGACTTCACCCATCTGGCATCTTTAGAGGCTTTCTTCCCTTTATTAGGGCCCTGGAACTGAATAAAGAGATTTTGATCTTTCCTCCAATCCTTGGTCTGTTGTAGGTAGAAAAGGATGGTTCTGACATCCAAGGAATGGAATCTCATTTTTTGGGGAATTACAAAAAGTTGGTAGGATAATATCTTGAGACCTGTGAAAGTTCGTTACCACTTTTGGTAAAAAAGCTGGATTTAGTTTCAGTATAATTCTGTCTGTCGGTAAGATGGGGTTCTTCAATTGATAATGCTTGAATCTCACTCTTCTTGCAGTTGTAATGGCTGTCAGGATGTCCGCTTTCCAAGTTCGGAATTTTATAGAAGAGTCTGAAAGTGGTTCGAAAGGTTCCTTGGTGAGACTAGAAAGCACTAAATTGAGATCCCAAGGCGGAGACAGGTTAGATATTTTTGGCTTCAGTCTTGACACAGCACCAAAAAAAAATCTTCTGACCCACTTATGCTCCGCGATACTTGTATCAAAAAAGCAACCTAAGGCTGCTGCCTGTACTTTCAGAGTACTGATGGATAATCCTTTGTCAAATCCTTCTTGAAGAAAGTTTAAGATTTGTGGTATATCAGGGTTCAGAGGATTTGGAGGGGAGGAACCACACCAGGAGTCAAATGTTTTCCATTGTTTCCACTATATAGCCGAAGTAGAAGGTTTTTTGTTTTTTAATAGAGTATCTATTACTTTATGGGACAGGCCCCTCTGAATCAACACTGACCGCTCAGGTTTGTTAGATCCTTGAATAGTAGAGGACCCTGCTGCAGGAGATCTTCTCTTACTGGTAGAGGGTAAGGGTGATCTATAGAGAGATGCTGAAGTAGAGTGTACCAACCTCTTTTGGGCCACCTATGAATATCCCTTTGGTCTTCTCCATCCGTATCTTCTGTAGAGACCTGCTGATCAGAGGGATAGGGGGGGGAACGCATAGGCTATGTTTAAGTTCCAACTTTGCTGAACTGCATCCACTCCCTCCGGGAGATCGCCTGGAAACAGGGAAAAGAAATGGTTTACCTTCCGATTTTTCCTTGTGGCGAATGGATCCACTTCTGGAATGCCCCTACAAGACAAGATCTTGAAAAACTTGTGGATCGAGTTCCCATTCCCCTGGATTGATCTGATGTCAGCTTAAATAATCTGCTTGGATATTTTCGCTTCCCTTGCGATGCACAGCAGAAAGTGACAAGATCTTGTCTTCCGCCCAAAAAAAGATCTATTCTGTCAAGGCTTGTAGAAGGCTGTGTCTTGTTCCTCCCTGATGATTTAGGAAGGCTACTGTGGTAGCGTTGTCGGTGTAAACCTTCACATGATTCCAGATTAGGTGTTGAGAAGCCTTCAGCGCCTTGAATACGGCTTTCAGTTCTCTGAAGTTGGAGGAGCGCAGACGAGTTTCCTCTGACCAAGTGCCCTGTAGGTAAATATCCTGAACATGTGCGCCCCAACCTCTGACTGGCGTCTGTTGTGACTGTCGCCACAGGAAGGGGAACCCAGAATACTCCTTTTTCCAGGTTTTTCCTCTTCATCCACCAAATGAGAGAATTTTTGACAGAAAGAGGAATTTTCGTCTTCTCCAGCGAACTCTGCGAGCGGTTCCAGACTTTGAGAATGTGTTTCTGAAGGATTCTTGTGTGACTCCATGGGACTGCTGGAATGCAAGAGGTCATGGAACCCAACAGGGACATCGCCATTCCTGATTGTGGAGGAATTTGCATGGTGGAAGACTTTGATCTTTTGGATTAGAGCAGTAATCTTCTCCTCCGGAAGGAAAGTCATTTGCCTGTCTGAGTCTAATATCATCCCTAAAAACAATTTTTGTTTTCCAGGGAAGAGATTCGACTTCTGGAAATTTATGATCCAGCCCATATTCTGTAAAAAGAGAATTGTTGAATTTACATGTTGGGACAGAAGTTCCTTGGACTTGGCAATAACTAGGAGATCGTCCAGATATGGAATGAGTAGGATTCCCTTTCGTCTCAAGGATGCTACTACTATCATGACCTTGGTGAAGATTCTCGGGGCTGAGGATATTCCGAATGGTAGAGCCTGGATTTGATAGTGGAAGGTCATATGATTTTTTTCAGAAATTTTTGAGGTTTTGGAAAATTGGCACATGAAAATAGGCGTCCCTTAGACCTATGGTTGCCATCCAGGCATACTGAGGCATCAGGGGAACGGCTGTTTTGAGAGTCTCCAACTTGAAGCGTTTGTATATTATGAGACGGTTCAGATGTTTTAGATTTATTATTGTTCTGAAAGAACCATTTGGTTTGGGAACCAGAAAGAGGCGAGTGTAGTGGCCCGGTTCTTGTTCCTCCAGAGGAACAGGAATGACTGCTCCCAGAGCCACCAAATCCTGAACACCCTGAAATAGCTGGTTGTTTAGAGACTCTGTGCTTAGATTTGTTGTGCGGAAGGATTGAGGTGGAGGGGAGACAAACTACAGTGGTCCCTCAAGTTACAATATTAATTGGTTCCGGGACGACCATCGTATGTTGAGACTAGAGATGAGCAAACTTACAGTAAATTCGATTCGTCACGAACTTCGCGGCTCGGCAGTTGATGACTTATCCTGCATAAATTAGTTCAGCCTTCAGGTGCTCCGGTGGGCTGGAAAAGGTGGATACAGTCCTAATAAAGAGTCTCCTAGGACTGTATCCACCTTTTCCTGCCCACCGGAGCACCTGAAAGCTGAACTCATTTACGCAGGAAAAGCCATCAACTGCCGAGCCGAGAAGTTCGTGACGAATCGAATTTACTGTAAGTTCGCTCATCTCTAGTTGAGACCATAACTATGGAAACCTGGTAATTGGTTCTGAAGGCACCAAAATGTCATCCAAAAATAGGAAAAAGTGAGGATTAAAGAAAAATAAGTAGATAACTAATATAGATAAAGCAAATCCTTACATATAAAAGTAAGAAAGATCTGCTGGGAGCTGTAATCACTGTCTATGTCAGTGTTTCCCAAGCAGGGTGCCTTCAGCTTTTGCAAAACTACAACTCCCAGCATGCCCGGACAGCCTTTGGCTGTCCGGGCATGCTGGGAGTTGTAGTTTTGCAACAGCTGGGGGCACCCTGCTTGGGAAACACTGGTCTATGTAGAGGACAGGAGCTTCTTCGGGGTCCTGTACAGTACAAAGTCCTAAAAAAGGAACATGGAGCCGCCCTCACCTGGTGTCCAAAGGAGCAGCCAAGTCTGGCACAGGTAAAGAGTACAGAACATGTAATACCTCCCTGTACTGTAGGGGGCGCTACCAGACACGAGTCAGTGCATACACTTCAGTAATACAGGTAAAGAGTACAGAACAAGTAATACCTCCCTGTACTGTAGGGGGTGCTACCAGACACCAGTCAATGCATACACTTCAGTAATAGAGGTGTTTTACCAATGAATGCCTATCCTGATTGGTTGGTTCTTCCGGCCATTGACACGTTTCACAGATCTGGAATGTTTGTAGTATTGTATGTCGAGTCTGGTTTCAACTTAATGGTCCAGAATAGACCATTGTATGTTGAAACTATAGTATGTTGAGGCCATTGTAAGTTGAGGGATCACTATTTTGAACCCGTTCTTGATGGAATTTCGAATGAACTGGTTTGTTGTTATATCCTTCCACTGATGGTAGAATAGAGTTAGTAGCCCCAAACCCCCCCCCCCCCCCCCCCCTGCCATTCTTACCGACTCAGCTGACCCGTCCACTAGAAGAGCAGCAGCTAACTTCAGCATAGGGATAGAGGAAAGAAGTTGGTCTCTGGGCGTCTTCTTCTCAATATGGTCTTCTAATTGACCCAGCCATAGAAAAAAAGATCTTGCGACACTTGTAGCTGCAATGTTAGGATTTACCGTATTTTTCGCCGTATAAGACGCACTTTTTCTTCCCCAAAACTGGGGAACGGCCATCAATGGCCGGGACCCGCGGCTAATACAGGACATCACCGATTGCGGTGATGCCCTGTATTAACCCTTCAGACGCGGCGATGAAAGCTGACCGCCGCGTCTGAAGGAAAAGCGACACTAACCCGGCTGTTCAGTCTGGCTGTTCGGGACCGCCGCGATTTCACCGCGGCGGTCCTGAACAGCCCGACTGAATAGTCGGGTTAGTGCTTACAGGAGACCGGTAGGGACCTTACCTGCCTCCTCGGTGTCTTCTCCGTTCAGGGATCCCCTGTATGGCCGGCGCTCTCCTTCCTCGTCATCGCGTACGTGCGTCTGCGTGCGTAACGACGGCGACAGAGAGCGAGGATACCCGGCCGGCAGCAGAGACGTTCTGGAGCGACGGGGACACGGCAACAGCGATGGAGCGACATCCAGGGCAGCGGTGACGGGTCCGGAGCAGCGGGGACACGTGAGTATTACCTCCTATGCAGTGGTCTTCAATCTGCGGACCTCCAGATGTTGCAAAACTACAACTCCCAGCATGTCCGGACAGCCGACGGCTGTCCGGGCATGCTGGGAGTTGTAGTTTTGCAACATCTGGAGTTCCGCAAGTTGAAGACCACTATTGGGTTCAAAATCTTTAATTTTTTTTGATTTTGCACCTACAAATTGTGTGCGTCTTACACGCCGGTGCGTCCTATAGGGCGAAAAATACGGTAATAAAGCGGATGATGCATCCCAATTTTTCCTAAGAATTCCTTCCATCTTCCTATCCAAAGGCTCTTATCCATAGTCTCTCTTCTTGACCACTTTAGCCACCTGAATATCTATTTTGGGGGCTTCACTCCATAATTCAGTATCCTCCCTACCGAAAGGGAACCTTGCTCTAAATTCTTTAGTCAACATGAGCTTTTTATCTGGTTCTTTCCATTCATCCAAAATTAAAAAAACTTTTCAGGTTCTCATGAATCGTAAACGTATTTTGTTTCCTAGGTTTTAACCCCGCAAACATTTCCCCCTTAGGGTCTTCTATATTCATGGTACTTTTTACGGCACTTAGGAGAGTATCCGCATCTTCGGCCGAAAAATAGCATCTCTTATCCTCTAATTTTCTCTGACTCCAGGTTAGAAGATAAGGCATCTATTTCAGAATCCACATTAATTGTAAGCCTAGATTTTTTAGCATGAGGAGGATCACAAGAAGTCGTTTTCGGCAGAGCAGCTGCCACAGAGGCCTGGACCTGTTGATTAATTCGGGACCATAATTCGTCCATAAAAGACTGAGTCTCCTGCTGAACAATCCTGGTCGTACAGGAATTACACAAGGATTTCAGATGTCCTCCAGGTAATTTTTCGAAGCATATGGCACATTTCTTAAGCTTGGCTTTAGAAGACTTTTTTTGGGGTGTCCTTGTCTCCCTAAAAAAGGAGAGAAGGAATACCCATAAATAGAGGAATAAACCTCACAAAATAAAGTAAATGAACCCCCCCCAAGGGGCCGGATACTCACTGGGCCGATAGAGCGAATTGCAGAGGCAGAGTCCATTTTAGCAGAAGACCTGAAATGGATGAGTCTTCCCTTTAAATAGCCCAGCTGATTTGGGTTTTGGCTCCTTCCAATCGGCGTCCCCACGTGCAGCACCACCCGGCCATGATTAAAAATTCCGCGCCACGAGAGGAGGTGAAACTTCCGGTCTCCAGCAATCCCAGCACCCTGTGCGCAACGTGACGTCACACGCCGAAACCCCCGGAGACCAGTAAAGAGGGGGGACACGCGTGCGCCCGAGGTCCCGCACGCCTATCTCCCCGCTGCTTAAACTCACCGAGTGCCGCGGCGGGGACTTGGAGGGTCCGGGAGGCTAGCGACAGAGCGCGCAACCCGGAGCGGCATCTGAGAGGGGGAAATCCTGGGACGACCGACCTCTGCCGTCTGGCTTGGCCAATACCGATCCTGACACCAGCCCCAGGAGGTAAAACCTCAATGCTTCTTAAAGGAACAGGAAACACTGAGGGGTTGTCCGGGGAGGGGCCTTTTAATCTCTTTGTGCTTCCTGTTCCTTTAGGATCAATCTCATTGTGGTGCTGATGTGACGATATGAAACATACAAGTACTACAGTAAAGTCCGACACTTAATGGGGAATTCTACCAACGTGTATTCAATAGAGAATATATTTAGTTTCCGTTTATATTATTTAGATCTCTGCTTCCTGTCAGTGACTATAAACTGACCTCCTCCTGCTCACACAGCTGAAGTTCTGTTACACTGTACACAACATCACTCCAACCCTCACGTCTCACCATGTCTTCAGTACAGGAGTACGTCTTACGCCCCTCCACTTCCGCCTGACAGTTAAACAGCAAAACCCCAAATTTTGCGATCTCTTCTTCAGACATTTCTGTGCACGACGCCCTCAGCTGACTGACCACCTGTAGAAGACACGAAACGGTGGTCACCACGAGGATCGGAACGACACAGCGCCCTATACTACATCCAGAGATCATATAAAACTCAGGATCAGTAATGTAATTATGTACATTCCAGCAGAATAGTGAGTACAGCTCTGGAGTATAATACAGGATATAACTCAGGATCAGTACAGGATAAGTAATGTAATGTATGTACACAGTGACCTCACCAGCAGAATAGTGAGTACAGCTCTGGAGTATAATACAGGATATAACTCAGGATCAGTACAGGATAAGTAATGTAATGTATGTGCACAGTGACCTCACCAGCAGAATAGTGAGTACAGCTCTGGAGTATAATATAGGATATAACTCAGGATCAGTACAGGATAAGTAATGTAATGTATGTACACAGTGACCTCACCAGCAGAATAGTGAGTACAGCTCTGGAGTATAATACAGGATATAACTCAGGATTAGTACAGGGTAAGTAATGTAATGTATGTACACAGTGACCTCACCAGCAGAATAGTGAGTACAGCTCTGGGGTATAATACAGGATATAACTCAGGATCAGTACAGGATAAGTAATGTAATGTATGTACACAGTGACCCCAGCAGCAGAATAGTGAGTACAGCTCTGGAGTATAATACAGGATATAACTCAGGATTAGTACAGGATAAGTAATGTAATGTATGTACACAGTGACCTCACCAGCAGAATAGTGAGTACAGCTCTGGAGAATAATACAGGATATAACTCAGGATCAGTACAGGATAAGTAATGTAATGTATGTACAGAGTGACCTCACCAGCAGAATAGTGAGTACAGCTCTGGGGTATAATACAGGATATAACTCAGGATCAGTACAGGATAAGTAATGTAATGTATGTACAGAGTGACCTCACCAGCAGAATAGTGAGTACAGCTCTGGAGTATAATACAGGATATAACTCAGGATCAGTACAGGATAAGTAATGTATGTACACAGTGATCTCACCAGCAGAATAGCGAGTACAGCTCTGGAGTATAATACAGGATATAACTCAGGATCAGTACAGGATAAGTAATGTAATGTATGTACACAGTGACCTCACCAGCAGAATAGTGAGTACAGCTCGGGGGTATAATACAGGATATAACTCAGGATCAGTACAGGATAAGTAATGTAATGTATATACACAGTGATCTCACCAGCAGAATAGTGAGTACAGCTCGAGGGTATAATACAGGATATAACTCAGGATCAATACAGGATAAGTAATGTATGTACACAGTGATCTCACCAGCAGAATAGTGAGTACAGCTCTGGAGTATAATACAGGATATAATCAGGATCAGTACAGGATAAGTAATGTAATGTATATACACAGTGACCTCACCGGCAGAATAGTGAGTACAGCTCTGGGGTATAATACAGGATATAACTCTGGATCAGTACAGGATAAGTAATGTAATGTATATACACAGTGACCTCACCAGCAGAATAGTGAGTACAGCTCTGGAGTATAATACAGGATATAACTCAGGATCAGTACAGGATAAGTAATGTAATGTATGTGCACAGTGATCTCACCAGCAGAATAATGAGTACAGCTCTGGGGTATAATACAGGATATAACTCAGGATCAGTACAGGATAAGTAATGTAATGTATGCACACAGTGATCTCACCAGCAGAATAGTGAGTACAGCTCTGGAGTATAATACAGGATATAACTCAGGATCAGTACAGGATAAGTAATGTAATGTATGTACACAGTGACCTCACCAGCAGAATAGTGAGTGCAGCTCTGGAGTATAATACAGGATATAACTCAGGATCAGTACAGGATAAGTAATGTAATGTATGTACAGAGTGATCTCACCAGCAGAATAGTGAGTACAGTCCAGGATGACCCCGCTCCCCTCCCATGCAGTTTAGGGTCAGGACCCCCGCACCTTATAGTTACAGCTGTCCAGAGGAGAAAGCTCCAGGTCTTTGGCTTCAGCTAAAAACTTCTCATCGGTTGTGATCATCTCAAATGGGGCCCCTGGTAGAGTCTGGGGGTCCGGGGCCGGCTCCTTCTGGGATGCAGATTTTACACTAGAAGACTTACGGGTGAACCAGCCAAAAAATGCCCCAGTCCTTAAAGGAAGGAGGAGGAGGAGCAGAAGAACATGGCGGCCTGGAGACATCATGGGATTGATCTGAGAAGAATCAGAGATATGAGACAGGACTAGTGTAATACACATCACCACCACAAGGGGCAGTATAGTGTCAGGTGTAATACACATCACCACCACAAGGGGCAGTATAGTGTCAGGTGTAATACACATCACCACCACAAGGGGCAGTATAGTGTCAGGTGTAATACACATCACCACCACAAGGGGCAGTATAGTGTCAGGTGTAATACACATTACCATGGGGGGGGGGGGCAGTATAGTGTCAGGTGTAATACACATCACCACCACAAGGGGCAGTATAGTGTCAGGTGTAATACACATCACCACCACAAGGGGCAGTATAGTGTCAGGTGTAATACACATCACCACCACAAGGGGCAGTATAGTGTCAGGTGTAATACACATTACCATGGGGGGGGGGGGGGCAGTATAGTGTCAGGTGTAATACACCTCACCACCACAAGGGGCAGTATAGTGTCAGGTGTAATACACCTCACCACCACAGGGGGGCAGTATAGTGTCAGGTGTAATACACCTCACCACCACAGGGGGGCAGTATAGTGTCAGGTGTAATACACCTCACCACCACAAGGGGCAGTATAGTGTCAGGTGTAATACACATCACCACCACAAGGGGCAGTATAGTGTCAGGTGTTATATACATTACCATAGGGGGGCAGTATGGTGTCAGGTGTAATATACATTACCACAGGAGGGGGCAGTATAGTGTCAGGTGTAATATACATTACCACAGGGGGGCGGTATAGTGTCAGGTGTAATACCCACAGGGGGCGGTATAGTGTCAGGTGTAATACCCACAGGGGGCGGTATAGTGTCAGGAGTAATACCCACAGGGGGCAGTATAGTGTCAGGTGTAATACCCACAGGGGGCAGTATAGTGTCAGGTGTAATACCCACAGGGGGCAGTATAGTGTCAGGTGTAATACCCACAGGGGGCGGTATAGTGTCAGGTGTAATACCCACAGGGGGCGGTATAGTGTCAGGTGTAATACCCACAGGGGGGCGGTATAGTGTCAGGTGTAATACCCACAGGGGGGCAGTATGGTGTCAGGTGTAATACCCACAGGGGGGCAGTATGGTGTCAGGTGTAATACCCACAGGGGGGCAGTATGGTGTCAGGTGTAATACCCACAGGGGGCGGTATAGTGTCAGGTGTAATACCCACAGGGGGCGGTATAGTGTCAGGTGTAATACCCACAGGGGGCGGTATAGTGTCAGGTGTAATACCCACAGGGGGCGGTATAGTGTCAGGTGTAATACCCACAGGGGGCGGTATAGTGTCAGGTGTAATACCCACAGGGGGCGGTATAGTGTCAGGTGTAATACCCACAGGGGGCGGTATAGTGTCAGGTGTAATACCCACAGGGGGCGGTATAGTGTCAGGTGTAATACCCACAGGGGGCGGTATAGTGTCAGGTGTAATACCCACAGGGGGCGGTATAGTGTCAGGTGTAATACCCACAGGGGGCGGTATAGTGTCAGGTGTAATACCCACAGGGGGCGGTATAGTGTCAGGTGTAATACCCACAGGGGGCGGTATAGTGTCAGGTGTAATACCCACAGGGGGCGGTATAGTGTCAGGTGTAATACCCACAGGGGGCGGTATAGTGTCAGGTGTAATACCCACAGGGGGCGGTATAGTGTCAGGAGTAATACCCACAGGGGGCGGTATAGTGTCAGGAGTAATACCCACAGGGGGCAGTATAGTGTCAGGTGTAATACCCACAGGGGGCAGTATAGTGTCAGGTGTAATACCCACAGGGGGCAGTATAGTGTCAGGTGTAATACCCACAGGGGGCAGTATAGTGTCAGGTGTAATACCCACAGGGGGCAGTATAGTGTCAGGTGTAATACCCACAGGGTGCAGTATAGTGTCAGGTGTAATACACATTAATACCCACAGGGGGCAGTATAGTGTCAGTCGTCATTCCCACCATCATATACCACACGTGCCGTTTACCTCTCACCTGTCGTCTTCGCTCTGTACGAATGTCCCGCGCCGACATTTCTTTATAACAGATCGCATCCGTGACGTCACGTTTTAGAAGCCAATCAACGCCCCGCCGAGAGGATCTCCCCGCCTCTACCTGACCCTGACTCCGCCCACTTTGTGATCCGGTGTACTGATGGCGGCGGCAGGACCAGGGAGCCCCCTGCGGGTGGGATGTATCGGAGCCGGCAAGATGGCTCGGGGAGTGCTGGGCGGCCTCATCGTCAGCGGTAACGGAGCGGTACCGGACACGTGCACCGGTGTATTTTTATTTTTTTGCTTGACGCGTCTCGAAATTCGTCATATCCGGTCCCGGACAGCTGACATGTGCAGCAAGAACCGCGTCAGCCTCAGCTCTGCTACATGACCAAGCGTAGAGTATCTGGACGCTGCGCTGCTGTGGTTTCCCAACTAGAGAGTGTCTCCAGCTGTTGCAAAACTACAACTCCCAGCATGCCCGGACAGCCGTTGGCTGTCCGGGCATGCTGGGAGTTGTAGTTTTGCAACAGCTGGAGGCACCCTGGTTGGGAAACACTGCTCCACTATGTAGATTGGTCCTGCTTCAGCTCTGTAACATTGTCCTACAGATTGCTGCTGCTGCAGAACCTCTTGTGGCCGACAGTAATCCATTTATAGGGAGATGTAGCAGAGCTAAGGAGGGGTTAACAGTCGCTGATCCCTGTAGTTCACCAAAGGTGACCGCCCTGCTTCAGATCTGTTACATTTAAAAAAAGATAAATACATTTAATCATTTTGTAAGCAGCCGGGTACAAACCAAACAGCAGCAGCCTGGCACTACCAGGGTGGGAGCCGCCATTTCTTCTGGCCTTTCTGGATGAGCTGCACTACCTGAGCCACTTGTGTGGGTTGTAGACTCCGTCTCATGCTACCACTAGAGTGAAAGCACCGCCAGCATTCAAAAGTGACCAAAACATCAGCCAGGAAGCATAGGAACTGAGAAGTGGTCTGTGGTAATGGACCCCAGATCTATTAGATGACTCCATTAGGAAGCCTGTAGAGTGATTAAAAAATAAAAACTACTGTAAAAAATGATTTATTGAAATAAAAACCTCCCTGAACTGCAGGTGGGATTTGGACTTTATATATATATATATATTTATATATATATATATATATATATACGGCTCAAAACAATAAAGGGAACAACAACGTAATGTAACTCCAAGTCAATGACACTTGTGTGAGATCCCACTGTCCACTCAGGAAGAACACTGATTGACAATCAATTTCACATGGAACAGACAACAGGGGGAAATTATAGGCAATTAGCAAGACACCCCCAATAAAGGAGTGGTTCTGCAGGTGGGGACCACAGACGTCTTGTTAGTTCCTATGCTTCCTGGCTGATGTTTTGGTCACTTTTGAATGCTGGCAGTGCTTTCACTCTAGTGGTAGCGTGAGACGGAGTCTGCAACCCACACAAGTGGCTCAGGTAGTGCAGATCATCCAGGATGGCACATCAATGCGAGCTGTGGCAAGAAGGTTTGCTGTGTCTGTCAGCGTAGTGTCCAGAGCATGGAGGTGCTACCAGGAGACAGGCCAGTACATCAGGAGACATGGAGGAGGCCGTAGGAGGAGAACAACCCAGCAGCAGGACCGATACCTCCGCCTTTGTGCAAGGAGGAGCAGGAGGAGCACTGCCAGAGCCCTGCAAAATGACCTCCAGCAGGCCACAAATGTGCATGTGTCCACTCAAACGGTCAGAAACAGACTCCATGAGGGTGGTATGAGGGCCCGACGTCCACAGGTGGGGGTTGTATGAGGGCCCGACATCCACAGGTGGGGGTTGTATGAGGGCCCGACATCCACAGGTGGGGGTTGTGCTCACAGCCCAATACCGTGCAGGACATTTGGCATTTGCCAGAGAACACCAAGATTGGCAAATTCACCACTGGCGCCCTGTGCTCTTCACAGATGAAAGCAGGTTCACACTGAGCACATGTGACAGTCTGGAGACGTCATGGAGAACGTTCTGCTGCCTGCAACATCCTCCAGCATGACCGGTTTGGTGGTGGGTCAGTAATGGTGTGGGGTGGTATTTCTTTGGGGGGCTGCACAGTCCTCCATGTACTTGCCAGAGGTAGCCTGACTGCCATTAGGTACCGAGATGAGATCCTCAGACCCCTTGTGAGACCATATGCTGGTGCGGTTGGCCCTGGGTTCCTCCTAATACAAGACAATGCTAGACCTCATGTGGCTGGAGTGTGTCAGCAGTTCCTACAAGAGGAAGGCATTGATGCTATGGACTGGCCGCCCGTTCCCCTGAATTCGATTGAGCCCATCTGGGACGTCTCGCTCCATCCACCACAGACTGTCCAGGAGTTGGCGGATGCTTTAGTCCAGGTCTGGGAGGACATCCCTCAGGAGACCATCCTCCACCTCATCAGGATCATGCCCAGGCATTGTAGGGAGGTCATACGGGCACGTGGAGGCCACACACACTACTGAGCCTCATTGGGACTTGTATTAAGGACATTACATAAAGTTGGATCAGCCTGTAGTGGGGTTTTCCACTGTGATTTTGAGTGACTCCATATCCAGACCTCCAGGGGTTGATATATTTCATTTCCATTGATAATTTTTGGTGATTTAGTTGTCAGCGAATTAAACTATGTAAAGAGGAAAGTATTTCATACGATTAGATCATTCAGATCTAGGACGTGTTATCTTAGTGATCCCTAAGGAGCTCATGTAGCAGAGCTGAGGGTGACATGGGTTTGCACACCAGCCGCTCATGTAAATGTGCTCAACCTGTCTGATGTAGCTGAGCTGATGTTGGGTCCCTCCGTCCCCGTCCCTCCGAAATGCGTTACTATTCACGCGCGTACGCATTCAACCGCTATTCCTGGTCCTGTTTGTCAGAAAGGACCGGACTCACAGGCAGAAGCAATCGGTGGCAGATCCGTTCTGATCAGAGTGCTGCTCCTGCCCACCTGGTTGGTTTTTACCCGGCTGGTTATGAAATAACTCCTGTTTTTTATTATTATAAAAAAAAATAATAATAATTTTTGCAGGACTGTCGCTTTTTGTGAACAACAGTGATGGATGACTGGCAACCACTCGTCAGCTCTGCTACATTGACCTGGCGATTGATCGCTGTTGGGCCCCAAGAGGTTCTGCAGCACCAATCTATACGGCCGTATAGCAGTGCTGAGGCAGTACCTGAATATGCCGATATTAACAGTGGGACAATGTTTCCCAACCAGGATGCCTCCAGCTGTTGCAAAACTACAATTCCCAGCTAGCACGCTGGAATGCTGGGAGCTGTAGTTTTGCAACAGCTGGAGGCACCCTGATTGGGAAACACTGGTCTAACCACTAACCCTATACACTGCCCTCGCCTATAAGTGGGTTTAACGCTAGGTGGGCAAAGCAGCACTCTGTGCAGAAGGACCATGAGCAAAATAGATCAGCCATTGATTGCTTCTGCCTGTGAGTGCATTTGGTTGGAGGCACTGCTGAGAGTGCGTCATGTGACACAACACCGGTCACCACTCTGCGCATGTATTGATTATTATTATTATTGTTTATAGGGAAGGTCCCTGGTCAGGACATCACCGTAAGTGCCCCCAGTGACACCAACCTGCAGTACTTCCGGGTGAGCAGAGGGGGGGTGTGAATATTAATGCAATGTGATGATAACGATGGAGGAGACCCCCGGGGATGAACCCTCATTCACACTGTACATTGTCTCCGCAGGATCACGGCTGCAACACGACCCACTCCAACATCAGCGTCCTGTACGGGGCCAAGGTGGTCTTCCTGGCGACGAAGCCGCACATCATCCCACAGGTCCTGGTGGAGATCTCGTCCGCCATCACCAGCGATCATGTAATTGTTTCTATGGCGGCGGGGGTGTCTCTACAGACCCTCAAGAACGTGAGTTCGGGGGAGGGGGCAGAGACACTGATGCTTCATTACAGTCCATGTTCTATAGTGATAAGGTCCACGTGATATCGGACAGCGGCAGAATCATGAGCGCAGCTCTGGATGTTACTCCCATTCTGTGATGTCTTGGTTCTTGTGTCCTCAGCTGGTCCCCAGTGGAGCCCGAATTCTCCGTATGGGCGCCAACCTGCCATGTGTGATCCAGCAGGGGGCGATGGTGTTCGCTCGGGGCCCCGGTGTTGACCAGGATGAGGCGGACATGTTGAAGGATCTCCTGTCTGTGTGCGGGATGTGTGAGGAGGTCCCGGAGTCCTACATGGATATTCACACAGGAATCAGCGGCAGCGGTGTAGCGTATGTAAGTGTGATATGGGGAGTTGGGAATTCGACACCGCCACTGGGGACTGGTTATACTATACCGCCATTCACTGGGGACTGGTTATACTACACTGCCATTCACTGGGGACTGGTTATACTATACCGCCATTCACTGGGGACTGGTTATACTACACCGCCATTCACTGGGGACTGGTGATACTACACCGCCATTCACTGGGGACTGGTTATACTATACCGCCATTCACTGGGGACTGGTTATACTACACCGCCATTCACTGGGGACTGGTGATACTATACCGCCATTCACTGGGGACTGGTGATACTACACCGCCATTCACTGGGGACTGGTTATGCTACACCGCCATTCACTGGGGACTGGTTATGCTACACCGCCATTCACTGGGGACTGGTTATACTACACCACCATTCACTGGGGACTGGTTATACTACACCGCCATTCACTGGGGACTGGTTATACTATACCGCCATTCACTGGGGACTGGTTATACTACACCGCCATTCACTGGGGACTGGTGATACTACACCGCCATTCACTGGGGACTGGTTATACCACACCGCCATTCACTGGGGACTGGTTATGCTACACCGCCATTCACTGGGGACTGGTTATACTACACCACCATTCACTGGGGACTGGTTATACTACACCGCCATTCACTGGGGACTGGTTATACTATACCGCCATTCACTGGGGACTGGTTATACTACAACGCCATTCACTGGGGACTGGTGATACTACACCGCCATTCACTGGGGACTGGTTATACTACACCGCCATTCACTGGGGACTGGTTATACTACACCACCATTCACTGGGGACTGGTTATACTACACCGCCATTCACTGGGGACTGGTGATACTACACCGCCATTCACTGGGGACTGGTGATACTACACCGCCATTCACTGGGGACTGGTTATACTACACTGCCATTTACTGGGGACTGGTTATACTACACTGCCATTCACTGGGGACTGGTTATACTATACCGCCATTCACTGGGGACTGGTTATACTACACCGCCATTCACTGGGGACTGGTGATACTACACCGCCATTCACTGGGGACTGGTTATACTACACCGCCATTCACTGGGGACTGGTTATACTACACTGCCATTTACTGGGGACTGGTTATACTACACTGCCATTCACTGGGGACTGGTTATACTATACCGCCATTCACTGGGGACTGGTTATACTACACCGCCATTCACTGGGGACTGGTGATACTACACCGCCATTCACTGGGGACTGGTTATACTACACCGCCATTCACTGGGGACTGGTTATACTACACTGCCATTTACTGGGGACTGGTTATACTACACCGCCATTCACTGGGGACTACTTATGCTATCTGTCACAGGTTACTATACTATGGTGCCACTTATATGTGTCTGACACGTGTCTATTGCTATCTCTCTTTGACCGGTGACGATACTGTGTCCATACATCATCGTCCCGGTGACTATATATCATTGTCTCAGTGACTGGCGCACTATACTTTCTGTTCTCTCGCCAGGTGTACTTGTTTGCAGAGGCGTTGATGGACGGAGCGGTGAAGATGGGAATGCCCCCCGCCATATCAAGCCGAATCGCCGCCCAGACGCTTCTGGTGAGTGTATGAATGCACAATGCCGTCACATGATCCATGCCAGAACTACGGTACAGCAGACTGACACATACACGCAGAGGAGCATTTTGTATTATTATTTTTTTGTATTTTATTTTTTTTGCATCGTTTAAGGGGGCTGCAAAAATGATCCTGGAGACGGGCGAGCACCCGGCAAAGCTCCGCTCCGATGTCTGCACCCCCGGCGGGACCACCATACACGCCCTCCATGAACTGGAGAAGGGAGGTTTGAGAGCAGCGGTGATGAACGCCGTGGAGGCCGCAACCAATAGGGCGAGAGAAATGGACAAGGACTAGTGGCGGCCGCCATGTTCTTGCCGTATGTTGTGTAGACGCGGATATGATTGTTACGTCTTCTATTTCTCTATTGTTGTTGTTTTATTTTTTTTGTTACAAACTTAGTGTAAACGTTTCAATAAAAACGTTCCGATTAGGGACCAAAGGGATGGAAATTCCCATAGATCTTCTCATTGGTGGTGACCGTGTCATGCTCCGCCCCTCAGGCGAGGACGAGGCGTATTGGGAACTATGGACATGTCTAGGGTGCTCCTTTAAACTGGAACCTCTCCTGGATAATCTTGTTTGAGACAGCACCCGTGACAGTGTGCCTCCAGCTGCTGCAAAACTACAACTCCCAGCATGCCCGGACAGCCAACGGCTGTCCGGGCATGCTAGGAGTTGTAGTTTTGCAACAGCTGTAGGCACACTGTTTTGGAAAACACTGGTCTATGGCTTGAATACCGCTCACGTGACTTAGGTGGTAACCTACTTAAAGGGGTACTCCCCTGGAGAAATTTTTTTTTTTTTAATCAACTGTTGCCAGAAAGTTAAACAGTTAAATTACTTCTATTAAAAAAAAATATCAATCCTTCCTGTACTTATCAGCTGCTGTATGCTCTACAGGAAGTTCTTTTCGAATTTCCTTTCTGTCTGACCACAGTGCTCTCTGCTGACACCTCTGTCCATTTTAGGAACTGTCCAGAGCAGGAGCAAATCCCCATAGCAAACCTATCCTGCTCTGGACAGCAGAGAGCACTGTGATCAGACAGAAAGGAAATTCAAAAAGAAAAGAACTTCCTGTGGAGCATACAAAAGCTGATAAGTACTGGAAGGATTAAGATTTTTCAATAGAAGTCATTTACAAATCTGTTTAACTTTTTGGCACCAGTTGAAAAAAAAATATGTTTTCCAGGGGAGTACCCCTTTAAACAGATTGGGAGTCACGTGTGATGGTGGCTGAATTTACTTTTAAGATTTGGAGGCAGAACTTACATCCAGAAAGACTCTGGCCCTGAGTTACTATTGTAAACCCGACATGTTTTGTCGTGTTGTGCGCCAGATTCTGTCTCATTGCACCAGAAATGAAAAAAAAAAACCCCGACCAACTCTCCATTTTACTGAGGAAACCTGAAAAAGGGGGCGTGGCATATGGGAAAGGGGGTGTGGTCACAGAAATAGGGCCGTGTCCCTGACATTTTCACAAAACCCAACATATTTACTAAGGTTTCCACAGAAAATGTGGTGGATTTCAGCCGAGGAAAACCCGACAGATCAGAGCGGGGAATTAAAACCCACAAAGAAAACTACACAACACTCTTAGTAAATCAGGGCCTCGGTCCGCATGTGAAAAGATTTCTGGGTCTTGTAAGTACAACATGTACAGGGAGGCAGTACTATCTGTGCTTCTATCATTTACAGGGAGGCAGTACTATCTGTGCTTCTATCATTTACAGGGAGGCAGTACTATCTATGCCTATATCATGTACTGGCAGTCAGTACTATCTGTGCTTCTATCATTTACAGGGAGGCAGTACTATCTGTGCTTCTATCATTTACAGGGAGGCAGTACTATCTATGCCTATATCATGTACTGGCAGTCAGTACTATCTGTGCCTACATCATGTACAGGGAGGCAGTACTATCTGTGCCTACATCATACATAGTGAGGCAGTATTATCTGTTCCTCTATCCTGTACAGGGAGGCAGTACTATCTGTATATATATAATTTAGAGGGAGAGACAAGGAGGCAGTACTATCTGTCCATATATATATGTATATACTAGAGGGAGACACAAGGGGGCAGTACTATTTGTGTGTGTGTATATATATATATATATATATATATATATATATATATATACACTAGAGGGAGACACAAGGGGGCAGTACTATTTGTGTGTGTGTATATATACACACACACACACACACTAGAGGGTGACACAAGGGGCAGTACCATCTCTATTTATATAATTACAGCTAGTGTCAGTACTACTATATGTTATCCATTATACATAAACATTGTAACCTCAGCACAGATATGATGGTCGTCTCGTCGCACGAAGTATAACAAGATACAATGTGACGGACGTCACTAATCTTCAAAAATAACAGCGGACATTGTCATCAACATAAAAATAACCATTTATTACAGAACTTTATCGCTCCTGACATAAATGTGTAAAGTGCATTTCTGGGACATTTTTTGTTTTATATATTGTGGCTGAAATGGGGTACAAAAAAACAACTACAACAGAAGATAACATTGTGGGGATCCATGGCCTGTGATATACCAGAAGATAACATTGTGGGGATCCATGGCCTGTGATATACCAGAAGATAACATTGTGGGGATCCATGGCCTGTGATATACCAGAAGATAACATTGTGGGGATCCATGGCCTGTGATATACCAGAAGATAACATTGTGGGGATCCATGGCCTGTGATATACCAGAAGATAACATTGTGGGGATCCATGGCCTGTGATATACCAGAAGATAACATTGTGGGGATCCATGGCCTGTGATATACCAGAAGATAACATTGTGGGGATCCATGGCCTGTGATATACCAGAAGATAACATTGTGGGGATCCATGGCCTGTGATATACCAGAAGATAACATTGTGGGGATCCATGGCCTGTGATATACCAGAAGATAACATTGTGGGGATCCATGGCCTGTGATATACCAGAAGATAACATTGTGGGGATCCATGGCCTGTGATATACCAGAAGATAACATTGTGGGGATCCATGGCCTGTGATATACCAGAAGATAACATTGTGGGGATCCATGGCCTGTGATATACCAGAAGATAACATTGTGGGGATCCATGGCCTGTGATATACCAGAAGATAACATTGTGGGGGTCTATGGGCTGGGACATAGAAGATAACATTGTGGGGGTCCATGGGCTGGGACATAGAAGATAACATTGTGGGGGTCCATGCAGAGGGACATATCAGAAGATAACAATATGAGGGTCTATGGGCTGGGACATTTCAGAAGATAACATTGTGGGGATCTATGGGCTGGGACATAGAAGATAACATTGTGGGGGTCCATGCAGAGGGACATATCAGAAGATAACAATATGAGGGTCTATGGGCTGGGACATTTCAGAAGATAACATTGTGGGGATCTATGGGCTGGGACATTTCAGAAGATAACATTGTGGGGGTCCATGCAGAGGGACATATCAGACGATAACATTGTGGGGGTCTATGGGCTGGGACATATCAGAAGATAACATTGTGGGGTGACCCTGGGTTTGTCCGGGTCATATTGGAAGACATCTTAAAGTGGACAATGTGCATCCTGGTTTTGTGGTAAATCCCAGTCCCCCCAGTCCCATCACACGTCTGTCTATATCACAGGCTGGGTCTATGGGGAGCAGAAAGGCACATTACTATAGGAATATTATGGAGCCACTCCATATATTTAAATAAGGCAAACAGAAGGATAGAATAAAGCCATATGGGGTCAGGGTCCGGAAATCATGTATCTCTGAGGCCGGTCTCATACAAGCGTAACGTGGACACATTTTCGCATCCGTATTAGGCTTACACTGCGTTTTTTATGTTTAACATATACGTTTTATACATTTGATTTTATTGAGGTATATTTCACACTGCGAATGCACCGACGGCAGTCACAAGAGTGTGCTCCCTGCTGCTGCCGGGTAGTTCTGTGCATCCGCTCATAGCAGCCGCTACAAGCAGACACACAGAACTACCCGGTCGCAACAGGGAGCTCGCTATTGTGACTGCCGTCGGCGCATTCACAGCTGGAAATATGATACGGATGCACTACGTGTGACCCTACCCGAAAAGAAAAAAAACCTATACATTAATGGATGCTAAAAATGGATGCTGATGTATGCCAATTACCAGAATCTGCTTCCTGTTGACCTACACTATACAAAAAGACAGTAATGTATACAGGTTTAAAAAAATATATACAATAGTGTAGTTGACCGCTTTGTACACAGCAAAATTAAATGTACAGTAAAAAACTAAACAAAAAAACGCAGTGTGAACCCGGAAATTCTGCCAGACTAGGGGGGTCTGATGACCTGAACTGACAGCTGTAAATTCAGGTAATCAGAAACGTGGTTGGGTCAGGACTTGCAGCGGTAAAACGGATGCCAAAATGTGTCTACCAAACCGGCCATAAGGTAAGAAGACCCCCCATTATACCTGTCTGCCAAACCATGGACGACTGGAAAATTTGATGAATGTGGAAGATCTAAAGAAAGATAAAAGGTATTACCCCGCAGAGATATTACCCTAAAGACTAAAATGTTACACAGGCTGGGAT
Source organism: Hyla sarda (assembly GCF_029499605.1). NCBI lineage: Eukaryota > Metazoa > Chordata > Amphibia > Anura > Hylidae > Hyla > Hyla sarda. The sequence continues at coordinate 384,877,426 of NC_079193.1, forward strand.
ATTACCCCACAGCTCTGAGAAATTACCTCAAAGATTACTCCACAGATTTAATATTTTACCCAAAAGACTGGGATATTACCTTACAGATTGGGATATTACCCCACAGATTGGAGAAATTACCTCACAAACTGGGATATTACCCCGTAGACGGAGATATTACTTTACAGTCTGGGATATAACCCCAGACACTGAGATATTATCCCAAAGATTTTACCCCCTACTCCATATATCTCAGATATTACCTCACAGACTGGGATATTACCCGGTAGACTAAGATATTACCCACAGCTTTGACATTGTACCCCACTGACTGGGATATTCCCCTAAAGATCTGAGAAATTACCCACAGACTGGGATATTACTCCACAAATCTGAAATATTACCCCATAGACTGTGATATTACCCCACAGAGATTAAAATATTACTGTATAGACAGAATACTGCCCACAGACAGATTTTACCCCAAGGATTTGAGATATTACCTCACAGATCTCAGATATAATCCCACAAATTTAGATTTTACCCCACAAACTGAGATATTACCTCACAGATCTGAGATATTACCTCACAGACTGTGATATTACCTCACAGATCTGAGATATTACCTCACAGATCTGAGATATTACCTCACAGACTGGGATATTACCTCACAGACTGGGATATTACCTCACAGATCTGAGATATTACCTCACAGACTGGGATACTACCTCACAGACTGGGATATTACCTCATAGATCTGAGATATTACCTCACAGATCTGAGATATTACCTCACAGACTAGGATGAGATATTACCTCACAGACTGGGATATTACCTCACAGACTGGGATATTACCTCACAGATCTGAGATATTACCTCACAGACTGGGATACTACCTCACAGACTGGGATATTACCTCATAGATCTGAGATATTACCTCACAGATCTGAGATATTACCTCACAGACTAGGATGAGATATTACCTTAAAGACTGGGATATTACCGCACAGATTTGAGATATTACCTCACAGATCTGAGATATTACCTCACAGACTGGGATATTACCTCATAGATCTGAGATATTACCTCACAGATCTGAGATATTACCTCACAGACTAGGATGAGATATTACCTCACAGACTGCATTATTACCTCACAGACTGATATTTTTCCCCACAGATCTGACGTAATACCTCACAGACTGGGATATTACCTCATAGATCTGAGATATTACCTCACAGACTGGGATATTACCTTACAGACTGGGATATTACCGCACAGATTTGAGATATTACCTCACAGATCTGAGATATTACCTCACAGACTGGGATATTACCTCATAGATCTGAGATATTACCTCACAGACTAGGATGAGATATTACCTCACAGACTGCATTATTACCTCACAGACTGATATTTTTCCCCACAGATCTGACGTAATACCTCACAGACTGGGATATTACCTCAAAGATCTGAGATAAATAAATTAGGACCTAATATTGCAGAATTACTTTTATTTGGCCCCAAAGTGCCTATAACGGCCCGCCCTAAAATATAATGAAACGTAAATAATTTCCCTGTGTAAAATGTGGTGAGAGCGACATCCGACCGGTGAGACTGCGGCATAATACAGATTTCTAAGTCACAGATTACAGCTAAACAGGTGAAATTGTCTAAATATAGTGCAATATTTCCTGAGGAACTACCATGACACATGACTGCATATACAGGGGTGTATACATCGTGTATATCTATAACTGCTACCTACACGTCTCTGATACCATCGGTGCCCTTTCACCATGCAATGTCATCAGTTAGGAGCCGCCACAGTTGGCACCTTTGGTTTGTGAATGCATTAGCTGGAGACGCTGTGCAGTGGCGAGTAATGAATGCAGCTGCGCTATTTCTACAGGAGCCACATTCTGCGGCTTCTGGGTTTCAAACCACCGTAAAGCAGTCTCCAGCCCCTGAACGGCTTCGGCTGCTGTCGGGTTTATGTCATACTCTATGTCATCCTCATCATCACTGGTTTCTTCTTTAATAAAGTCACCCGAGGAGTCTGGGGTCATCCCCTCTGAGGATTCCAGCATGGCGGGCATGGGGTCATCCAGGTGCACCCACTCAGCTATATCCTCTGGGGTCAAATGTTTGTACACAAGGGCAGCCAGGTTGGTCAAGTCAGAGAAGACCTTGCTATAGTCGTCGCCAGCTGTGTCAGCCATGGCGCCACTCTCGAAAGCAGCTCTGAGGCCATAGAGCCAACACTTCTCGATACTTACGGCCTGTATCATGCCCCACGCCTGACCAGACAGGTAGATCATGTCTTTTAATAGAAAGGACTTGACAAAATCTGAAGGAGAACTATCAGAGGACACCGCCATCCTCAGGAGCTCGCGCTTGTAGAGCTGCTTGAAGGAAGCCATAACTCCTTGGTCCATGGACACGATCTTACTTCTGGTGTTTTTGGAAAGGAACAAGACCCTTATGCTGCCGTCGGGGGTCTGAAGCTCCTTCTCAGGGGGGCTCCCAGGACACTGGTTGACCAGGAGAACTGCTTTTTCTTGGAGACAGCATCGCCTTAAGTAACGTTTTACTCCAGGCACAAAGTCCTCGAAAAACCACTGTCTGAGTAGGTTTGATGTCATCTGCATGTTCTTGCAATATTTGTAGGTTGCCGGGAACTTGTCTGGGTTGTGGCACCGAAGACTTGCTGGATCCTGCAGTTTTCCAACAATTAATGGTTTCAGCTTGTGGTTGCCTGTAAGGTTGGCGGCCAGAAGAATGGCAACTCTGTCCTTGACTCTCCGGTAGCCGCGGGGCTGCTTAGCCATTGACATCTCATGCATCTGGTCTGGAAGGAGCTTCCAATACAGTCCAGTGACATTGGCGTTGTAGATCTGTTCATCACCGTAGCCGCTCTCATTTGCCGGTGCCTTGGGTTGTTCTTCTGGGTAGACCAGAACCGTGTCCATATCTGACGGCCTGACCTCTGGTTCACCATAGATGCGCTGACTGGAGATCCCATGTCTTTTCTGCCAACGCCAGAACCAGCCATGGCTAGCCTTGAAGGTGCAGTCCTCTCCATAGATCTGCTTGGCAAACATCTCAGCTTGGGCCTGGATAATTGGCCCGGACAGAGGAATGCCTTGTTGTCGTAGAGTGATGAACCACGAGTACACGGCACGGTCAATCTCTTCTTCGTTGGCCAAGCGCATCTTTTTCCTCTGTGTCCCTACATCCCCGCCGAGCTGGTCCAGAAACCATCTGAGCTTCTGCTCGTCTTTCAGCCACCCTCGGAGAGTTCCTCCTGGCACCCCGAAGTCTCTGGAGACGCTGGCTTGACGTTCGCCATTTTTAACTCTCTCTATGGCTTCCAGCTTGTCTTTGATGGAATACGCCTTGCGAAATGCCATCTTGACGATGGTCTGTGTGCACTCTGCATCGCCCAGTCTGGTCTCCAGGATCCGCTGCCCCTGGCAGGACATGGCAGCTGGGCACTAGGCACTGGCGAGGGCATGCACGTCACTCACACACCCATTGCTAACCTAGGAGCAGCGTGCCAGCCTTGCATGCATGCCCTGAGTGTTGGATGATGACTGGCATGCTGCTGGGGTGCCCGCCTGTGCCCACTGGTGTGCCCCTCTGCAGCTGTGTTTACATACAGCCTGGTCTTCCTTTTGTTTCTTCCCTGTCACAGCCCTCGCCTTCCCTCCCCTCCAGAAACCAAACTCTGCCCAGTCAGAAAAGAGACACACAGACACCCACGCATGCGCCGTGCCAACACCCTGCTAAGCACATCGCGCATGCGCCTGGCTTCCAGCTGTCACCTTCTGTCATATAAAGGCGCGTGCGCACGGGCCTGTAACCGCAAGTCCTTACTGCGTATGCGTTAGAGGGTTGTTTTTTTTTTTTGGCTACGTCAGGGGCGCGACCATTTCAGTTATGGAGCAGGATAGTGAAACCAGGTAAAACTAGCCGCTATATCCCAAGTAAACGGCCGAGTGAAATATATAGAAAGGGGCTGATACCGGTAACGTGCGGATCTGTCAGTGACCGTTGGTTTAGAAGCCAGGCTTCTCTTCAGCGTCTTCCCCTCTTTTGGGTTAGTTGGTGCCGTCCGGCCGGCGTTCTGATTGGTAGGGCCGGTCACGTGGTACGCTCTTTCCCTCCCGCTCTCTCTCCTGACGGCAGCGGCTGTAGCAGTGTGAGTACCGGGCCGGGCTCCGGGGGCTCCTCACCTGCCGGGATGGGCGCCCGGGGCTGAGGGGCTGACCGGAAGGTGTGGGGGGTCCGGGCTGTGTGCATTATTCCTCATGGCGGGCGGTAAAGTGTAACGGGGGGAGGGGGGACACATGAATGAAGGGGGAGGAGGTGGCGCCGGGTGATATGAGGGCCCGACATATGGAAAGGGGGAGAACTGTACATATATGAGGGGGGGGGGGGGGGAAGGACTGTACATATATGTGGGGGGGGGGGGAGGACTGTACATATATGAGGGGGGGGAGGACTGTACATATATGAGGGGGGGGAGGACTGTACATATATGAGGGGGGGGAGGACTGTACATATATGAGGGGGGGGAGGACTGTACACATATGAGGGGGGGGGGAGGAGGACTGTACACATATGGGGGGGGGGGAGGAGGACTGTACACATATGGGGGGGGGGAGGAGGACTGTACACATATGGGGGGGGGGAGGAGGACTGTACACATATGGGGGGGGGGGAGGAGGACTGTACACATATGGGGGGGGGGAGGAGGACTGTACACATATGGGGGGGGGGAGGAGGACTGTACACATATATGGGGGGGGGAGGAGGACTGTACACATATATGGGGGGGGGAGGAGGACTGTACACATATGAGGGGGGGGGAGGAGGACTGTACACATATGAGGGGGGGGGAGGAGGACTGTACACATATGAGGGGGGGGGAGGAGGACTGTACACATATGAGGGGGGGGGAGGAGGACTGTACACATATGAGGGGGGGGAGGAGGACTGTACACATATGAGGGGGGGGGAGGAGGACTGTACACATATGAGGGGGGGGGAGGAGGACTGTACACATATGAGGGGGGGGGAGGAGGACTGTACACATATGAGGGGGGGGGAGGAGGACTGTACACATATGAGGGGGGGGGAGGAGGACTGTACACATATGAGGGGGGGGGAGGAGGACTGTACACATATGAGGGGGGGGGGGAGGAGGACTGTACACATATGAGGGGGGGGGGAGGAGGACTGTACACATATGAGGGGGGGGGAGGAGGACTGTACACATATGAGGGGGGGGGAGGAGGACTGTACACATATGAGGGGGGGGGAGGAGGACTGTACACATATGAGGGGGGGGGAGGAGGACTGTACATATGAGGGGGGGGGAGGAGGACTGTACATATGAGGGGGGGGGAGGAGGACTGTACATATGAGGGGGGGGGAGGAGGACTGTACATATGAGGGGGGGGAGGAGGACTGTACATATGGGGGGGGGTGGAGGGCTGTACATATGGGGGGGGTGGAGGGCTGCACATATGGGGGGGGGGACTGTACATATCATATGGGGGAGGACTGTACATATCATATGGGGGGAGGACTGTACATATCATATGGGGGGGGGGAGGTGGAGGGCTGCACATATCATATGGGGGGGAGGACTGTACATATCATATGAGGGGGGGGGACTACATATATGAGGGGGGGGACTGCACATATCATAGGGGGGGGGGGGGTGGAGGGCTGCACATATCATATGGGGGGGAGGACTGTACATATATGAGGGGGGGACTGTACATATCATATGGGGGGGGGACTGTACATATCATATGGGGGAGGACTGTACATATCATATGAGGGGGGGGGGGGGGACTGTACATATCATATGGGGGAGGACTGTACATATCATATGGGGGGGGGAGGACTGTACATATCATATGGGGGGGGGAGGACTGTACATATCATATGGGGGGGGGGGGGAGGACTGTACATATCATATGGGGCTCTGTGTATGATTTTATAATTTTGGCCGCAGGAATGATCTCCAGGGAAGGTGTCGTTCTCTTTTACACCCGATATCTATCCAGACATATCAAATACTACAGACGGATTCTCTGCTAAACTGCACAACCTCTTCAGACCCCGTAATGTCAGGGCTGTGAATACAGGGGGGGGGGCAGGATTATTCTTTTGCATTGTTGAGGCGAGATCTCCAAAAATAAATAATCCCCCAATATCCTCTGACCTCAGAGGGGGATGTGTGGGGTCTCTACAGCCCTTTACAACGTCCATTTATATGTGATCTATCCCAATGTGTCTCATTTATATGTGATGTATCTGAATGTGTCTCATTTATATGTGATGTATCTGAATGCGTCTCATCCTCCCGTGCAGGAGATGTCTTGTGAGGTGCGTCCTGTCCTGATAGATAATATGGGGAATGACTGCCCTTCTTGTGAACGTCTCCTCTGTCTCTCGCATGGGCGGTCATGTGACTTTCTGAGGTTTTTCTCTGTTCTAACGTTTGCTGCTTTCTCTTTCCTGCTGACTCGGCTGCGCAGTTCTCCTGCGGTACATAGTGAGTATATGCTCCGTGTAGTCTCTGCCCCATCTGCATGCCTGCATGACCTCACCCCATCCATCGCTCCATCCTACTATTTTCTTTTAGCGGTTTCTGGAGGATTTAGTGAGACAGATGTTATTGTGAACGCACACAGCGTATGTACACGGAGCGGAGTCGGGCGCCCACCATGTGTTTATGGGAGATCATACTCTGACCACCTCTCGCAGCAGATCATCTTGTTGGACAGGACGTTCATAGCTGTGACTTCAGTAGATTGCGGTGTGCCAGGGTTGCAAAATGGTAGCACGGTGTTCCAACAAGTGTGCCTCCAGCTGTTGCAAAACTACAACTTCCAGTATGCATGGACTAGCCTTCTCCAGGGCATGCTAGAAGTTGTAGTTTTGCAACAGCTGTAGGCACCCTGGTTGGGAAAACACTGATCTACAGGGAAACTTTTTTTTTTTATTTTTTTTAATCAACTGGTGCCAGAAAGTTAAACAGATTTGTAAATTATTTCTATTAAAAAATCTTAATCCTTCCAGTACTTATTAGCTGCTTAATACTACAGAGGAAATTATTTTCTTTTTGGAACACAGAGCTCTCTTCTGACATCATGACCAGTGCTCTCTGCTGACACCTGTCCATTTTTTAGAACTGTCCAGAGTAGGAGAAAATCCCCATAGAAAACCTATGCTGCTCTGGACAGTTCCTAAAATGGACAGAGATGTCAGCAGAGAGCACTGTGGTCAGGATTTCAGCAGAGAGCACTGTGCTCCAAAAAGAAAATAATTTCCACTGTAGTATTCAGGAGCTAATAAGTACTGGAAAGATTTAAGATTTTTTTAAATAGAAGTAATTTACAAATCTGTTAAACTTTCTGGCACCAGTTGATTTAAAAAAAAAAAAAAAAAGTGTTCCACCGGAGTACCCCTTTAAGTGTTTCCCCACTAGGCGCGCTGGGTGTTGTAGTTTTGCAACAGCTGAAGCCGCACTCTTTGGGAATAAACTGTTAATCCAAAGACCAAGTTTTCCAACATTGTGCCTCCAGCTGTTGCAAAACTACAACTCCCAGCATGCCCGGACAGCCTCCGGCTGTCCGGGCATGCTGGAAGTTGTAGTTTTGCACATGTTACATGACGGTCACAGTATCTAATCTAATGCAATGCAACAAACCCGCCCCCACCCTAACCTGGCGCTATCACGACAAGCAAAATAATCTGACCAGATATCTTAGGTTGCAGGTCGCACATGGCTTTGCCAACGTTGACCTGAACGTGAGTTGCGTGCAGCTGTGTCATTTTAGCAACTTCCTAAATTAATTATAAATGTTACACCCTGTAATTATAAAATATAAATCTTTATTGCATCAATTTTGTATTGCATAATAAAACAATCCTATAGGAGAATAGAACAAGGTGAGTTGACACCTTCAAAGTGCATAAGAATTAATTTAGGATATTGCACTCTTGCCAACGGTTAAACGGGAACTCCAGCACATATGTTCTTATTCCCATTCCACATCATAGGGCATAAGGGACTGACTGTAGGGGGATCTGGCCGCTGGGACCCCCTGCAATCTCCTGCCAGTCACCCAGGCTCTCATGTCCCTCTCCATGTATCTGTATGGGAAAGCCGGAGATACTGCCCTTGTGTGTCTTTAGGCTTTCCCATAGAGATACATGGAGGAAGGAGTGCGGGGCACCGCTTTGTGCTCTGGTCAACAGTAATCCGTGCAGAGCGGAGCACGTTCCGTGCATGAGTCCAGGTGTCTCACCGGTTGGACCCCTGGTGATCAGACACTTCTCCCCCTATCCTGCAGATAGGGGATAAGAACATATGTACTGCAGTTTCACTCTAAAGGGGTACTCCGGTGGAAACATTTTTTTTTTAAATGAACTGGTGCCAGAATGTTCAATAGATTTGTAAATTACTTCTATTAAAAAATCTTAATCCTTTCAATACTTTTTAGCAACTGTATGCTACAGAGGAAAATCTTTATTTTTTTAATTTCTTTTTTTGTGTTGTCTACAGTGCTCTCTACTGACACCTGATGCCCTTATCAGGAACTGTCCAGAACAGGAGAAAATCCCCATAGCAAACATATGCTGCTCTGGACAGTTCCTGACACGGACAGAGGTGTCGGCAGAGAGCACTGTGGACAACACAAAAAAGAAATTCAAAAAGTAAAGAATTTCCTCTGTAGCATACAGCTGCTAAAAAGTACTGGAAGGGTAAAGAATTTTTTAATAGAAGTAATTTACAAATCTGTTTATCTTTCTGGCACCAGTTGATTTAAAAAAAAAAAAAAAAAAAAAATTCCGCCGGAGTACCCCTTTAAGGCTCCTATCACGTTTTGTGCCTTCATGGCACGCATACAGGGACAGACGCTCAAATTCACCTGCCAATTTTGAGGTTCTGCCCATGTATCTGTGCCATGAAGGCACAAAATGTGATGTGAATGCAGCCCTAATGTTTCCCCAAAAAATAAACTTAAAGGGGTACTCCGGTGAAAACCTTTTTTCTTTTAAATCAACTGGTGGCAGAAAGTTAAACATATTTGTAAATTGCTTCTATTAAAAAATCTTAATCCTTCCAGTACTTATTAGCTGCTGAATGCTACAGAGGAAATTCCTTTATTTTTGGAACACTGATGACATCACGAGCACAGTGCTCTCTACTGACATCTCTGTCCATTTTAGCAACCATGCATAGCAGATGTATGCTAAGGGCAGCATGGGGGCTCAGTGGTTAGCAGTGCTGGGGACTAGGGTTCAAATCCCACTAAGGACAACAATAAATAAAGCCTTATTATTATAACGTCAGTAGAGAGAACTGTGGTCGTGATGTCATCAGAGAGCATTCCAAAAAGAAAATAATTTCCTCTATAGTATTCAGCAGCTAATAAGTACAGGAAGGATTAAGATTTTTTAATAGAAGTAATTTACAAATATGTTTAACTTTCTGCCACCAGTTGATTTAAAAGAAAAAAAGGTTTTCTCCGGAGTACCCCTTTAAGGGTGCATGCACACAATGTTTTTGCAATACAGTTCCTGTATCAGGTTTTTGATGAAAAATGGATTCCTCAAAACCGGACTAAACTGCATCAAAATGTGTTTACAAATTTCAACCCATATACGGTTTGAAAATGATGTCCGGTTGCACACGTTTTTTTAAGAAAAAAAACGTATGTTTAACTTTTCACTCCATTTTGAATAAAGTTTTACTTGTTTGATTGAAATTAAAAGTAAAAACCATATGGTGCAAACCGGATGGAACCTTACGCACTTATGGTTCTGTACGGTCCCCATTGACTCCCGTGTTTAAAAAATAAAGTATACGGTTTTTCACCTGGACCAAAAAACGTAGTAGTCTACGGTTTTGGGTACGGGTAAAAAAAAAAACGACAAAACCGTATAAGACGCAAAATGGACTAAACCGGATGATGCGTTTGACATCTGGTTTACAGTGTTAAGTCAATGCGTACGGTTTTCTATACGGTTCCGTACGGTTTTTAACTTGAAACCATATACGGGAACCGTATACCAAAAAACGTGGTGTGCGTGCACCCTAACAAACGCCACATGTCAAACGCGAATACTAGGTACATTCAAAATGTCCGTACTTAATTGTAAAGTGCACAATGCAAACTATAGAAACAACACAGCTCTGGTGCTATGCAAAGAGGACAACTATAAAGCTATTTAAAAAAAAAAAAGTGCACAGGGCAGGAGTATATAGCAAATTGTATAAGTGCGTGGTGCACACCAGTGCATGAGGAGCACATACAATTCTAATCTGAACCATAACATGATACCGTAATATCACACAGATATTAGATATCCCCTAGATGCCATGTGCTGTTGCGATGCCCCAGTTTAAGGGCTTTGTGCCTGCTCTGTAAAGTTGACCATAAAGCTGAGTAATTTTGGTGCGAGCGCTCTGCATCTGTCTCCCGTCTCCTCGTCGGAGCTCTGTAGTTCTCATTGCATGCCGCTATCTGAACCACCACGGGAAATGCGACACAACCATGAAGCGTGACTATATTACTAGGTCTGTAGGACGTCCCAGCGGACACTACTGCGCACCTTATGTTTTACCTACAGTCTCTGCAGGATGTTATTGAGCGTCATTGGTGCAATGTACAATACTGGCCTCTACCATCACTTCATACTGACCCCTATATCTTCTATTTTGGTCTTATCCTCCTACACACAATGCTCATATTCTTGTCTTTAGGGGGAGTTATTCATTGGCTAGGTGTATATGGTAGGACTGACCGCTCTCCCATCTGCACCTTTGTCTCAATGCCAGCGCAACATTGTTGGTAGCTGAACCCAATACAAGTAGAGACAGTGTGTAGCTGTGGCCATTGTTGTACAGCAGGGGGCAGTGTTCTCTCTTTGAGACCTGCCAGTGTTTACCCCAGGATTTCCCAACCAGTAGGCCTCGACTGTTGCAAAGGTACAACTCCCAGCATGCCCAGACAGCCGGAGGCTGTCTGGGCATGCTGGAAGTTGTAGTTTTGCAACAGCTGGAGGCCTACTGGTTAGGAAACACTGCTTTAGGGCATGTTCACATGAGCAGATCCACAGCGTACTTTACGCCGCTGAAGGACCCTCTGTATTCTGCCTTCACATGTGCCTGCTTGTAGCTGCGATATGCCACTACGTGCAGACACACTGAAACAATGCAAGTCGCCGCGCATGCACGATGTGCGAGTATACTGCGCATGCGCGCGGCGACTCTCACATCGCACTGTGTCTGCTTGTAGCCGCGTATTGCCGCTCCGAGCAGGCACATGTAAAGGCAGAATACAGAGGGTCCTTCAGCGGTGGATCCGCAGCGAAATACGCTGCAAACATCCGCTCGTGTGAACGTACCCGAATACTCTTAATTAGAGTTGTACAATAGATGGCCAGTCCTTCTTCCCCCTGTGATAGTCCTGTTGCACCGTCCTGTTCCTCTTGGTGGTTGTGTCCATATGATCGCAGCGAGCTCATTCATTCTATTCTGTAGTAATGCAAACCATTCATCATCCACTTATGATCAGACCGCTGAATGTGGTTCTTCCTCCCCTCAGGTTTGCTTTGCAGCTCCAGATGGAGGTGGAATCATGTTCATTGCCTCCCGTTAGTTATCAAACTTTATTCCACCTCTATTCTCCAGATCATTGCATGATACAGCTTCATGGTAATGGTTTTACCAGAGAAGACATGACTGCCCCCCACAACTATTTTTTCCCTATATCCTGCCTGCGTTACTACAACTGTTGAAAAATTCAGTTTTCTTACCATGTCCGGGAGTCCTGAATTTCATTCTGTGAAGTCCTGAAAAAGACTTGATTCGCTTGGTATGGAAATGAGCCCCATGTAGTCTCGGGCATGCGGCCTACTCGGTCAGCTCTGTGCTGTATTCATGCCTACCCCAGCCCGGGCACCACAAACATCACCGCTCCGCTAACTAAAACCTTGCTCTGCCCAGAAGCAGCTTCATGGCCAAGATAGCGCTGCCTCTGGGCCTGCACGATATTCCCATGAGCAGGGCGGTGATGTCTGTGCTGCCCAGGCTGTCAATCATGCTGGGGTAGGTGTTAATACAGTCTTATGGGTACGTTCAGACGAACAGATTTACAGCGTATTTTACGCTGCAGATCCGCTGCTGAAGGACCTCTGTATGGTTCCTTTACACGTGTCTGCTCGGAGCGGCAATACACCGCCACGAGCAGACACACTGAGGCAAAGTGCGAGACTCGCCACGCATGCATGGTGTACTCACACACGTCGCGACCACTCCCCCTTCTCAGTGAGCCAGGCCGAGAGCTGCCGCGATGTGCGAGTATACTGCGCATGCGCCCGGCAACTCGCACATCGCAATGTGTCTGCTCATGGCGGCGTATTGCAGCTCCGAGCAGGCACATGTAAAGGCAGCATATAGAGGTCCTTCAGCTGCGGATCCGCAGTGAAATCCACGCGGAAAATCCGCTCGTCTGTATGTACCCTGAAGCGGCTATGACTGAGGATGCCAAACACCCCTGGGACTACACGAGGCTCGTTTCCATACAGCGCAGGACATTTTTCAGTCTTTTACAGGGTGCAATGCAGAACATCCGGATCTGGTAAGATCAGCAGCTTTTGCTTTTCCCCATTTCTTTTGTCAGAATTGTTCACGGTTTACAAAATCATAATTTATTCTGACAGCGGAGCGATTTTGATTGAAGGCCAAGTTGTGGTACTATATGGTATTATCTCCAATATAGTACACTGGCATCTGGTAGCACGTGGCTGCCCTTACCTGCCCCTCCAAACCTATAATCTCCCCCGATGTCTTCTCTGGTAAATGCCCTGTGTCTCTTGTGCATCTGTTCGGCGTTACAGCTCTTCTTGTCTTTTTAATGCTGCTGGATGGTGAAGATGAGGACAAGGAGGCATCAGAGCCCCGCAGAGTCCAGTTGGGTGGACAAACACAAGTGCGAGGACGGTGCCAAACTCCCATGTGAGGCCCAGACTACGGCAACCCCCAAGAGGATCGAAGCCACAAACGGGAACCAGTCCGAATCTGCGGAGAATTCCACAAATCCCGACCAGAAGAAAGTCAACGGCAAAAAGCAGAAAAAGAGGCGAAGGTCACCCCGAAACAAAGCCTCTCCTCCTAAGGTGGACTCTGTTCTCCTTGGCATGATGGCTGATGCCGTGTGGTTGGATAAGTCTATGTATGATGAGGCTGAATGTTATTACCACGCCCTTCTTGCCACAGAGCAGACAAGGGCACCAGAGGTGCTGACGCCAACCAAAGCGTTATCTGTTAAACACAAGACAGTACATGGTGCGCCGAAGAACACTGCCACGGACGGCTGCTGCCATAGCAATATGGTGGCTTGTCATCATGTAAGCAAAGGTGTTTGGGTCAACAAGTTCAACTTTGAGGATGCTGAGAGCCAGTTTGTCGCACAGTTTACCTCCCCTTTAGCTCCTCGTGTGCTGAACCTCAATCTAGTCCCTCCTGACCGTGCCGCGTCAAGGTCCTGGCAGAAGACCCCAGATGAAGGTTATGCAAGTGCCACCCCAACGCCAGCCTCAGCAGCACCCAGTCCACTGACTGTAAACTCTATAGTATTGGACCCGACTGTGAATGGAAAGCCTCACTGGGCAGGTCTGCAGAGCCTGATGTCTGAAGTGTGGCTCGACAGGTCCCTGTATGACCAGGCGGAGACGCGTTACTATGAGCACGTGGCACAGGCGGCATCACAGGCGGAGCCCTCCATGAATAACTGGAGCCAGAACAAAAGGGGCAAAAAGGACAAATGTAGTAAAAAGTCAGCCGGAAAGCAGCCACCTGTCCGGAGGAAGGAGCTCACCAGTATTCCGGAAGAGACCGACAACGCACTGTATTACCCCGCCTACTACCTGCATGCAGACAGCGAGAGGGTGTGGCTTGATAAGAGCGCGTACGACAAAGCCGAGGAGAACTTCTACTCTGCGCAAAGCCATAAGACGTCCAACGCTGTGAAACCCTACAAGTCGCCATCTGTAGCCAAACACCCCAAGCCGGTAAAAACCAGGCCTGGTGGCAAGAAGTAGGAGCCTATTATATATTCTATACTAGTGTATACTGTCGTAATTTCGTGTCTGACTCTCCGCAGATGTTTCATGTGTTTTTAAACTTTAATATTTCAAGACGAGGGGCTTATTACCTTCCCCTAAGGCAGTGGTTTCTAAACTGTGGCCCTCCAGACGTTGCATAACTACAACTCCCAGCATGTCAAGACGGCCGTTGGCTGTCCAGGCATGCTGGGAGTTGTAGTTTTGCAACACCTGGAGGGCCACAGTATGGAGACCACTGCTCTGTTGTTCATGACTTTGCATAACTACAACTCCCAGCATGCCTGGACAGCCAACAGCTGTCCGGGCATGCTTGGAGTTGTAGTCTTGCAACATCTGTTGGGCCGCAGTGTGGAAGCCACTGCCTTAAGACCCCGATCTGTGCTGCAGGCTGCATGTGCCTTTTTATTTCAATAGGGTGGCCTTAAGGTTTTACCGGAGTCCTCCTCTAAAAAGGGCGCCATCCCAATGCTACTGAAGGTTTGCGTCAGCTGGGGGTGATATAGTGACGCTAAATTAAAATACAACTATACTATGTATACAACTAAGGATCATTTATGAGGAATTTTACAACTTCCTAATATTTTAATTTCATTTTTCCCTTCTGATTGCTGTCAGTGAATGGAAACATCAGTGTATGAAAATAAATCCCGATTACACTAATGCATTTGTTACAATGTATCAGTGTGAACTTGTGGCGCACATTGTAATTTACATTGTGTTTATTACTGTGACACAGTATCCATGTCAGGGCACGTAGGTTTATTTGAATAATAACCGTCTGAAGGGAACATTGCATTAAAGGGGTATGCCACCCCTAGACCTCTTATCCCCATCCAAGGAACATGCTGGAACATGCCTACATTGAGATATATATATTTCAATATTTAATAATTATTAGTTATAATGAAGATATATGAAATTAAATAAACTAATAATTATAAATATATTTAAAGTACTTAACTTTATTTAATTATATAAAATAATTATAATTAAATTAGAATATGTAGAAGTATCAGATGTAGTAGTAGCAGTAGCAGTTGCAGGCAGCAGTAGAAGTAGTAGTTGTAGTTGCAGGCAGCAGTAGAAGTAGTAATTGTAGTAGCAGTTGCAGGCAGCAGTAGAAGTAGTAGTTGTAGTAGCAGTTGCAGGCAGCAGTAGAAGTAGTAATTGCAGTAGCAGTTGCAGGCAGCAGTAGAAGTAGTAGTTGCAATTGCAGGCAGCAGTAGAAGTAGTAGTTGCAGGCAGCAGTAGAAGTAGTAGTTGCAGGCAGCAGAAGTAGTTGCAGTTGCAGGCAGCAGTAGTAGTTGCAGGCAGCAGTAGTAGTTGCAGGCAGCAGTAGTAGTTGCAGGCAGCAGTAGTAGATGCAGTTGCAGGCAGCAGTAGAAGTAGTAGTTGTAGTTGCAGGCAGCAGTAGAAGTAGTAGTTGCAGTTGCAGGCAGCAGTAGAAGTAGTAGTTGTAGTAGCAGTTGCAGGCAGCAGTAGAAGTAGTAGTTGTAGTAGCAGTTGCAGGCAGCAGAAGTAGTAGTAGTAGTTGCAGTTGCAGGCAGCAGTAGAAGTAGTAGTTGCAGGCAGCAGTAGAAGTAGTAGTTGCAGGCAGCAGTAGTAGTAGCAGTTGCAGGCAGCAGTAGAAGTAGTAGTTGCAGGCAGCAGTAGAAGTAGTAGTTGCAGGCAGCAGTAGAAGTAGTAGTTGCAGGCAGCAGTAGAAGTAGTAGTTGCAGGCAGCAGTAGAAGTAGTAGTTGCAGGCAGTAGTAGTAGTTGTAGTAGTTGCAGTAGCAGTTGCAGGCAGCAGTAGAAGTAGTAGTTGCAGGCAGCAGTAGAAGTTGTAGTAGCAGTTGCAGGCAGCAGTAGAAGTAGCAGTTGCAGGCAGCAGTAGAAGTAGTAGTTGTAGTAGCAGTTGCAGGCAGCAGAAGTAGTAGCAGTTGCAGGCAGCAGAAGTAGTAGCAGTTGCAGGCAGCAGAAGTAGTAGTAGTTGCAGGCAGCAGTAGAAGTAGTAGTTGCAGGCAGCAGTAGAAGTAGTAGTTGCAGGCAGCAGTAGAAGTAGTAGTTGCAGGCAGCAGTAGAAGTAGTAGTTGCAGGCAGCAGTAGAAGTAGTAGTTGCAGGCAGCAGTAGAAGTAGTAGTTGCAGGCAGCAGTAGAAGTAGTAGTTGCAGGCAGCAGTAGAAGTAGTAGTTGCAGGCAGCAGTAGAAGTAGTAGTTGCAGGCAGCAGTAGAAGTAGTAGTTGCAGGCAGCAGTAGAAGTAGTAGTTGCAGTTGCAGGCAGCAGTAGAAGTAGTAGTTGCAGGTAGAAGTAGTAGTTGCAGTTGCAGGCAGCAGTAGAAGTAGTAGTTGCAGGCAGAAGTAGTAGTTGCAGGCAGCAGTAGAAGTAGTAGTTGTAGTAGCAGTTGCAGGCAGCAGTAGAAGTAGTAGTTGCAGTAGCAGTTGCAGGCAGCAGTAGAAGTAGTTGTAGTTGCAGGCAGCAGTAGAAGTAGTAGTTGCAGGCAGCAGTAGAAGTAGTAGTTGCAGGCAGCAGTAGAAGTAGCAGTTGCAGGCAGCAGTAGAAGTAGTAGTTGTAGTAGCAGTTGCAGGCAGCAGTAGAAGTAGTAGTTGCAGGCAGCAGTAGAAGTAGTAGTTGCAGTAGCAGTTGCAGGCAGCAGTAGAAGTAGTAGTTGTAGTAGCAGTTGCAGGCAGCAGTAGAAGTAGTAGTTGCAGGTAGCAGTAGTAGTAGCAGTTGCAGGCAGCAGTAGAAGTAGTAGTTGTAGTAGCAGTTGCAGTAGAAGTAGTAGTTGCAGGCAGCAGTAGAAGTAGTAGTTGCAGTTGCAGGCAGCAGTAGAAGTAGTAGCAGTTGCAGGCAGCAGTAGAAGTAGTAGTTGTAGTAGCAGTTGCAGGCAGCAGTAGAAGTAGTAGTTGCAGTTGCAGGTAGCAGTAGTAGTAGCAGTTGCTGGCAGCAGTAGAAGTAGTAGTTGCAGGCAGCAGTAGAAGTAGTAGTTGTAGTAGCAGTTGCAGGCAGCAGTAGAAGTAGTAGTTGCAGGCAGCAGTAGAAGTAGTAGTTGTAGTAGTAGCAGTTGCAGGCAGCAGTAGAAGTAGTAGTTGCAGTAGCAGGCAGCAGTAGAAGTAGTAGTTGCAGTAGCAGGCAGCAGTAGAAGTAGTAGTTGCAGTAGCAGGCAGCAGTAGAAGTAGTAGTTGCAGTTGCAGGCAGCAGTAGAAGTAGTAGTAGTTGCAGGCAGCAGTAGAAGTAGTAGTAGTTGCAGTTGCAGGTAGAAGTAGTAGTTGCAGTTGCAGGCAGCAGTAGAAGTAGTAGTTGCAGTAGCAGTTGCAGGCAGCAGTAGAAGTAGTAGTTGCAGTTGCAGGCAGCAGTAGAAGTAGTAGTTGTAGTAGCAGTTGCAGGCAGCAGTAGAAGTAGTAGTTGCAGGCAGCAGTAGAAGTAGTAGTTGTAGTAGTAGCAGTTGCAGGCAGCAGTAGAAGTAGTAGTTGCAGTAGCAGGCAGCAGTAGAAGTAGTAGT
The DNA here is from genome assembly GCF_029499605.1 of Hyla sarda. Lineage (NCBI taxonomy): Eukaryota > Metazoa > Chordata > Amphibia > Anura > Hylidae > Hyla > Hyla sarda. The sequence continues at coordinate 384,895,045 of NC_079193.1, forward strand.
TGCAGTTGCAGGCAGCAGTAGAAGTAGTAGCAGTTGCAGGCAGCAGTAGAAGTAGTAGTTGCAGTTGCAGGCAGCAGTAGAAGTAGTAGTTGTAGTAGCAGTTGCAGGCAGAAGTAGTAGTTGTAGTAGCAGTTGCAGGCAGCAGTAGAAGTAGTAGTTGCAGTAGCAGTTGCAGGCAGCAGTAGAAGTAGTAGTTGTAGTAGCAGTTGCAGGCAGCAGTAGAAGTAGTAGTTGCAGTAGCAGTTGCAGGCAGCAGTAGAAGTAGCAGTTGCAGGTAGCAGTTGCAGGCAGCAGTAGAAGTAGTAGTTGCAGTAGCAGTTGCAGGCAGCAGTAGAAGTAGTAGTTGCAGGCAGCAGTAGAAGTAGTAGTTGTAGTAGCAGTTGCAGGCAGCAGTAGAAGTAGTAGTTGCAGGCAGCAGTAGTAGTTGTAGTAGTAGTAGTAGCAGCAGTTGCAGGCAGCAGTAGAAGTAGTAGTTGCAGTAGCAGGCAGCAGTAGAAGTAGTAGTTGCAGTTGCAGGCAGCAGTAGAAGTAGTAGTAGTTGCAGGCAGTAGTAGTAGTTGCAGGCAGCAGTAGAAGTAGTAGTTGCAGTTGCAGGCAGCAGTAGAAGTAGTAGTTGCAGTTGCAGGCAGCAGTAGAAGTAGTAGTCGCAGTTGCAGGCAGCAGTAGAAGTAGTAGTTGCAGTTGCAGGCAGCAGTAGAAGTAGTAGTTGCAGTAGCAGTTGCAGGCAGCAGTAGAAGTAGTAGTTGCAGTTGCAGGTAGCAGTTGCAGGCAGCAGTAGAAGTAGTAGTTGCAGTAGCAGTTGCAGGCAGCAGTAGAAGTAGTAGTTGCAGGCAGCAGTAGAAGTAGTAGTTGTAGTAGCAGTTGCAGGCAGCAGTAGAAGTAGTAGTTGCAGGCAGCAGTAGAAGTAGTAGTTGTAGTAGTAGTAGTAGCAGCAGTTGCAGGCAGCAGTAGAAGTAGTAGTTGCAGTAGCAGGCAGCAGTAGAAGTAGTAGTTGCAGTTGCAGGCAGCAGTAGAAGTAGTAGTAGTTGCAGGCAGTAGTAGTAGTTGCAGGCAGCAGTAGAAGTAGTAGTTGCAGTTGCAGGCAGCAGTAGAAGTAGTAGTTGCAGTTGCAGGCAGCAGTAGAAGTAGTAGTTGCAGTTGCAGGCAGCAGTAGAAGTAGTAGTTGCAGTTGCAGGCAGCAGTAGAAGTAGTAGTTGCAGTAGCAGGCAGCAGTAGAAGTAGTAGTTGTAGTAGCAGTTGCAGGCAGCAGTAGAAGTAGTAATTGTAGTAGCAGTTGCAGGCAGCAGTAGAAGTAGTAGTTGCAGGCAGCAGTAGAAGTAGTAGTTGCAGTTGCAGGCAGCAGTAGAAGTAGTAGTTGTAGTAGCAGTTGCAGGCAGCAGTAGAAGTAGTAGTTGCAGGTAGCAGTAGTAGTAGCAGTTGCTGGCAGCAGTAGAAGTAGTAGTTGCAGGCAGCAGTAGAAGTAGTAGTTGTAGTAGCAGTTGCAGGCAGCAGTAGAAGTAGTAGTTGCAGGCAGCAGTAGAAGTAGTAGTTGTAGTAGTAGCAGTTGCAGGCAGCAGTAGAAGTAGTAGTTGTAGTAGTAGCAGTTGCAGGCAGCAGTAGAAGTAGTAGTTGTAGTAGCAGTTGCAGGCAGCAGTAGAAGTAGTAGTTGCAGGCAGCAGTAGAAGTAGTAGTTGCAGTTGCAGGCAGCAGTAGAAGTAGTAGTTGTAGTAGCAGTTGCAGGCAGCAGTAGAAGTTGCAGTTGCAGGTAGCAGCAGTAGTAGTAGCAGTTGCTGGCAGCAGTAGAAGTAGTAGTTGCAGGCAGCAGTAGAAGCAGTAGAAGTAGTAGTTGTAGTAGCAGTTGCAGGCAGCAGTAGAAGTAGTAGTTGCAGGCAGCAGTAGAAGTAGTAGTTGTAGTAGTAGCAGTTGCAGGCAGCAGTAGAAGTAGTAGTTGCAGTAGCAGGCAGCAGTAGAAGTAGTAGTTGCAGTAGCAGGCAGCAGTAGAAGTAGTAGTTGCAGTAGCAGGCAGCAGTAGAAGTAGTAGTTGCAGTAGCAGGCAGCAGTAGAAGTAGTAGTTGCAGTAGCAGGCAGCAGTAGAAGTAGTAGTTGCAGTAGCAGGCAGCAGTAGAAGTAGTAGTTGCAGTAGCAGGCAGCAGTAGAAGTAGTAGTTGCAGTAGCAGGCAGCAGTAGAAGTAGTAGTTGCAGTAGCAGGCAGCAGTAGAAGTAGTAGTTGCAGTTGCAGGCAGCAGTAGAAGTAGTAGTTGCAGTTGCAGGCAGCAGTAGAAGTAGTAGTTGCAGTAGCAGGCAGCAGTAGAAGTAGTAGTTGTAGTAGCAGTTGCAGGCAGCAGTAGAAGTAGTTGTAGTAGCAGTTGCAGGCAGCAGTAGAAGTAGTAGTTGCAGTAGCAGGCAGCAGTAGAAGTAGTAGTTGCAGTAGCAGTTGCAGGCAGCAGTAGTAGTTGTAGTAGCAGGCAGCAGTAGAAGTAGTAGTTGTAGTAGCAGTTGCAGGCAGCAGTAGAAGTAGTAGTTGTAGTAGCAGTTGCAGGCAGCAGTAGAAGTAGTAGTTGCAGTAGCAGGCAGCAGTAGAAGTAGTAGTTGCAGTAGCAGTTGCAGGCAGCAGTAGTAGTTGCAGTTGCAGGTAGAAGTAGTAGTTGCAGTAACAGTTGCAGGCAGCAGTAGAAGTAGTAGTTGCAGTAGCAGGCAGCAGTAGAAGTAGTAGTTGCAGTAGCAGTAGCAGGCAGCAGTAGAAGTAGTAGTTGCAGTTGCAGGTAGAAGTAGTAGTTGCAGTAGCAGTTGCAGGCAGCAGTAGAAGTAGTAGTTGTAGTAGCAGTTGCAGGCAGCAGTAGAAGTAGTAGTTGTAGTAGCAGTTGCAGGCAGCAGTAGAAGTAGTAGTTGCAGTAGCAGGCAGCAGTAGAAGTAGTAGTTGCAGTAGCAGTTGCAGGCAGCAGTAGTAGTTGCAGTTGCAGGTAGAAGTAGTAGTTGCAGTAACAGTTGCAGGCAGCAGTAGAAGTAGTAGTTGCAGTAGCAGGCAGCAGTAGAAGTAGTAGTTGCAGTAGCAGTAGCAGGCAGCAGTAGAAGTAGTAGTTGCAGTTGCAGGTAGAAGTAGTAGTTGCAGTAGCAGTTGCAGGCAGCAGTAGAAGTAGTAGTTGTAGTAGCAGTTGCAGGCAGCAGTAGAAGTAGTAGTTGTAGTAGCAGTTGCAGGCAGCAGTAGAAGTAGTAGTTGTAGTAGCAGCAGCATCAGATATTCTTCAATGGGAACTCTTGGTGCACTGGACGGACATACACCAATGTGCACCCAAGTGAGGTTTTTTTTTATTATTTGATCTCCTTTTGTAAGTGAAACATCACAGAGAGGGAAAAACAACTCAAAATGTAACAATTCAATAAATGACCTTGGATTGTGTAAAGTAGACGGCTACATCGGTGCATTCACAAATCATTTCCTCATATTTAAATTTATCTTTTTGCCATAATTTATACAGAACTCGATAGTAAATGAGCTAATGGTTCTATTCACTGACCGCAAACATTTTTCTTCTACTGTTTTGCGAGTGTCTTAACATTTTTCCATTCACTGACAAACTCAGATCTTAAGACTGAAACACAAAGTAGGTTAGAAAGTTGAAGTTGCATTAACTTTAAACACAAGACTGAGTATATGAACCGTGAAGTCATGTGACTGCAGGTAGAGCGAGTTTTCTGACAGACGCCATATTTACTGTTCAGCATCGGCCCTATAAATGTATGGCGGAGTGATGCCGCAGACATGAGCGCTCAGCCCCTGTTCTTATGGCCGGTATCAGAGATGATGCGGATCTTTTATTCCCTTAGGCGCCATGGTTTAGTGACACTTCCACCAAAGTTATCTATGTATAGGGGGGCTGCCTTTGTCCACAGCAGTGTTTCCCAACCAGTGTGCCTCCAGCTGTAGCCTATGGCTGTCCGGGAATGCTGGGAGTCGTAGTTTTGCAACAGCTGGAGTCACACTGGTTCGAAAACACTGGTATATGTAGTATACTTAGTATTGTATAGGATGTGTACAGAGATGGCGGTGTATATGGTATAAATAGGATGTGTACATAGATGGTGGTGTATATGGTATAAATAGGATGTGTACATAGATGGCTGTATATATGGTATAAATAGGATGTGTACATAGATGGCTGTATATATGGTATAAATAGGATGTGTACATAGATGGCTGTATATATGGTATAAATAGGATTTGTACTGAGATGGCGGTGTATATGGTATAAATAGGATGTGTACATAGATGGCGTGTATATGGTGTAAAAAGGATGTGTACATGGCTATATATATATATAGTATAAATAGGATGTGTACATAGATGGTGGTGTATATGGTATAAATAGGATGTGTACATAGATGGCTGTATATATGGTATAAATAGGATTTGTACTGAGATGGCGGTGTAAATAGGATGTATACTGAGATGGCGGTGTAAATAGGATGTGTACAGAGATGGCGGTGTATATGGTGTAAATAGGATGTGTACAGAGATGGCAGTGTATATGGTGTAAATAGGATGTGTACAGAGATGGCGGTGTAAATAGGATGTGTACATAGATGGCGGTGTATATGGTATAAATAGGATGTGTACATAGATGGCGGTGTATATGGTGTAAAAAGGATGTGTACATGGCTATATATATATATATATATATATATATATATATATATATATATATATATGGTATAAATAGGATGTGTACATAGACGGCGGTGTATATGGTATAAATAGGATGTGTACAGAGATGGCTGTGTATATGGTATAAATAGGATGTGTACAGAGATGGCGGTGTATATGGTATAAATAGGAGGTGTACAGATATGGCTGTGTATATGGTATAAATAGGAGGTGTACAGCGATGGCTGTGTATATGGTATAAATAGGAGGTGTACAGAGATGGCTGTGTATATGGTATAAATAGGATGTGTAGAGATGGCGGTGTATATGGTATAAATAGGATGTGTACAGAGATGGCGGTGTATATGGTATAAATAGGATGTGTACAGACATGGCGGTGTATATGGTATAAATAGGATGTGTACAGACATGGCGGTGTAAATAGGATGTGTACAGAGATGGCGGTGTTTAGGGTATAAATAGGATGTGTACAGAGATGGCGGTGTAAATAGGATGTGTACAGAGATGGCAGTGTAAATAGCTTGTGTACAGAGATGGCGTGTATATGGTGTAAAAAGGATGTGTACATGGCTATATATATATATATATGGTATAAATAGGATGTGTACATAGACGGCGGTGTATATGGTATAAATAGGATGTGTAGAGATGGCGGTGTATATGGTATAAATAGGATGTGTACATAGATGGTGGTGTATATGGTATAAATAGGATGTGTAGAGATGGCGGTGTATATGGTATAAATAGGATGTGTACAGAGTTGGCGATGTGTACAGAGATGGCGGTGTAAATAGGATGTGTACAGAGATGGCGGTGTAAATAGGATGTGTACAGAGATGGCGGTGTAAATAGGATGTGTACAGAGATGGCGGTGTATAGGGTATAAATAGGATGTGTACAGAGATGGCGGTGTATAGGGTATAAATAGGATGTGTACAGAGATGGCGGTGTATAGGGTATAAATAGGATGTGTACAGAGATGGCGGTGTATAGGGTATAAATAGGATGTGTACAGAGATGGCGGTGTATAGGGTATAAATAGGATGTGTACAGAGATGGCGGTGTATAGGGTATAAATAGGATGTGTACAGAGATGGCGGTGTATAGGGTATAAATAGGATGTGTACAGAGATGGCGGTGTATAGGGTATAAATAGGATGTGTACAGAGATGGCGGTGTATAGGGTATAAATAGGAGGTGTACAGAGATGGTGGTGTATAGGGTATAAATAGGATGTGTACATCTCACTGTATATTAGGTGTACGTAGACATCTAGTGTACATCACCTTGTATAGGACTTGTATAGACTCCATTGCTCCTGGGTGACACTTACTGCGGTTCTCATGCAGGGTTGTCGTTAATCCTCAGTGATGCCATTAAAGCCGCCTCTGTGGGTTACATGATGCAGTCGTTCACTTACACATGTGGTTGTGTGTTTTGCAGAGACATGGCCACCTCATTCTTGAGCACAGATAATATCTGGTTTGATAAGTACAAGTACGACGACGCCGAGAAGCAGTATTATGAGAATCTGAGCCAGGAATCTGCACCGAACTCACACAACGGAACGCAGGTGAGCACTGAGCGGGGAGGAAGGGTATATAACACAACCAATGTGCAAGAACTAACTGTTTCCCAACCCAGGTGCCTCCAGCTGTTGCAAAACTACAACTCTCAGCATGCCCGGACAGCCAACGGCTGTCCGGGCATGCTGGGAGTTGTAGTTTTGCAACAGCTGGAGGCTCCCTGGTTGGGAAACGCTGAACTAAACATGCATGCCTATAGGAATTAATGAGGTAGATACAACCCTGTCTCACCCGTATACAAAAAGATGAGGCCGGCAATGCTTTCTGCTGTGGATCTTTGGCTTAACATTGCTTAAAAAAACAAAACTTGCAGGATATGTTGCAGGAACCCCCATGGATAGATATAGCTGGGGGGGAAGCACACAATTAGGTGCTTCGCTCCATCTTGTTGCATGAGAGAAGCCCATAGGTGTATAGTGGAACTTTTCTCATGCAGGGAGTGAAGCTCGCAGCAGTGTGCTTCCCCTGCCCCCCCAGCCATATCTACAGATCGGTGGGGGTCTGAACAGTCAGACCCCGACCGGTCAAAACTGTGCATCCTTATGATGTACGAAGGGATCTTCTGGTCTGGCCGAAGGCTTCATAATCCTCAGTGTTTAAAGGGGTTATCCAGGAAAAAACATTTTTTATAAATCAACTGGCTCCAGAAAGTGAAACAGATTTGTAAATTACTTCTATTAAAAAATCTTAATCCTTTCAGTACTTATGAGCTTCTGAAGTTAAGGTTGTTCTTTTCTGTCTAAATCCTCTCTGATGACACGTGTCTGGGGAAACGCCCAGTTTAGAAACAAATCCCCATAGCAAACCTCTTCTAAACTGGGCGTTTCCCGAGACAGGGGTCATCGGAGAGCACTTAGACAGAAAAGAACAACCTTAACTTCAGAAGCTCATAAGTACTGAAAGGATTAAGATTTTTTAATAGACGTAATTTACAAATCTGTTAAACTTTCTGGAGCCAGTTGACATATATAAAGTTTTTTTTTCCTGGATAAACCCTTTAAGATCTCTGCTTGCTGTCAGTGCCTCTGGAACACAGGGAGGAGACAAGGTCAGACAACCCCCCCTCCTATTCTAGATTTGCTAGCAGTCTATGACCGTGTTGACCAGGTGAAATTTCCGTGTGGAATTTCCGTACTGCCCATAGACTTGAATGGGATTCCGCTGTCCCATTCACACATTTCCACATTCCACAAAATTTTTAAGTTTTTTCTAACTTTTCTGACCATTGATGTCAATGGGGTTTTGAATTTCAGTGGAATTTTGTGTTTTGAGAGTATAGAATTCCACTGAAATTCTGACAAAATTCTAAAATTCTGTTCAGCAAACTTTGCAGAAGGGAAATTGTGTGGAATTGTGGAAATTCCACCGTCTGAACATGGCCTATTAGTGGAGAGTCGTCTTAGCTTGCATTCTACACTGATACATTGTAACAAACCACCCAGCACTGAGGGGAGCGCCAAGTTGGGACAGACTTTCAGCCTTTAAATGTCAGCAAGCAGAGGTCTTGAAAAGATTGCTGAATTTAAAGGGGCACTCCCATGGAAAACTTTTTTTTATTTATTTTTAAATCAACTGGTGCCAGAAAGTTAAAAATATTTGTAAATTACTTCTATTAAAAAAAATCTTAATCCTTCCAGTACTTTTTAGGGGCTGTATACTACAGAGGAAATGCTTTTCTTCTTGGATTTCTCTTCGGTCACGACTGTAGTGCTCTCTGCTTTCCATTTTAGGAACCATAGCAAACATGGTGCTCTGGACAGTTCCTAAAATGGTTAGCAGAGAGCACTGTGCTCGTGACAGAAGAGAAATCCAAAAAGATAAACATTTCCTCTGTAGTATACAGCCCCTAAAAAGTACTGGAAGGATTAAGATTTTTTTTATAGAAGTAATTTACAAATATTTTTAACTTTCTGGCACCAGTTGATTTAAAAAAAATAAATAAAAAATAATAATAATTTTCCACGGGAGTACCCCTTTAAACTATTCCTATTGCAAAGATTTTGACACTGGATGAGCCCTTTAATGGGGTTATCCCAAAATGAAAGCTTATCCCCCAAGTCACTTAATAAGTATCTGAGACCACAGAGACCTTCACCATTCATAAGAGCAGGGGTACCTTGTCCCTCTAGAGCAGTGTTTCCCAACCAGTGTGCCTCCAGCTGTGGCCAAACTACAACTCCCAGCTTGCCTGGACAGCTTTTGGCTGTCCGGGCATGCTGGCAGTTGTAGTTTGGCCACAGCTGGAGGCACACTGGTTGGGAAACACTGCTCTAGTGAATGGAGCAGCACCGTACATGCTCCCATAACAAATGAAGCAGTACATTCCCATAGCAATTAAAGGGGTACTCCGGTGAAAACCTTTTTTTTTTTTTTAATCAACTGGTGCCAGAAAGTTAAACAGATTTGTAAATTACTTCTATTAAATCTTAATCCTTCCAGTACTTAATAGCTGCTGAATACTACAGTGGAAATTATTTTCCGTTTGAAACACAGAACGGTCTGCTGACATCATGAGCACAGTGCTCTCTGCTGACATCTCTGTCCATTTTAGGAACTGTCCAGAGTAAAAGGAAATCCCCATAGCAAACATTTGCTGTTCTGAACAGTTCATAAAATGGACAGAGATGTCAGCAGAGAGCTCTGTGTTTCAAAAATAGAAAAATTTCCGCTGTAGTATTCAGCAGCTAATAAGTACTGGAAGGATTAAGATTTTTTAATAGAAGTAATTTACAAATCTGTTTAAAGGGGTAGGAAAAAACTTTTTTATATATATCAACTGGCTCCAGAAAGTTAAACATATTTGTAAATTACTTCTATTAAAAAATCTTAATCCTTTCAGTACTTATGAGCTTCTGAAGTTAAGGTTGTTCTTTTCTGTCTAAATCCTCTCTGACACCTGTCTCGGGAAATGCCCAGTTTAGAAGAGGTTTGCTATGGGGATTTGCTTCTAAACTGGGCGTTTCCCGAGACAGGTGTCATCAGAGAGGATTTAGACAGAAAAGAACAACCTTAACTTCAGAAGCTCATAAGTACTGAAAGGATTAAGATTTTTTTGATGGAAGTAATTTACAAATCTGTAACTTTGTGCAGCCAGTTGATATATAAAAAAAAAATTTTTTTCTGGAATACCCCTTTAACTTTCTGGCACCAGTTGATTTAAAAAAAAAAAAAATTCACCGGAGTACCCCTTTAAATGAAGCCAAGCAAGATCACCGCCACTCCATTTACTCAAGGGGCATTGGACCCCTGTTCTTGTGGTTGGACCCTCACTTTCGGATACAGTCTTTTGATGTGGGATACGTTTTGATGTTGGGGTAGCCTCTTTTGGCTTCCTGTGCACTGTAGATGCTACGTTGACCCCTGTACCCATTACCCCAATGTTCCCTATAGATGGTCATAGTGTTATTTATGGTGCTCGTACTGACTGTTCTGTGGCTTTCTCCCTCGCTCGGACCGGTCTGACGTCTGCTTTTCTTGCCTTTGGCTGTGTATGTAGCTCTGGTGGTGGTCTTTACCTTGTACCAATCCTAAAGCCTTGGTCTGGGCTCTTCACTCCTCTATAGTTTTGGCTCCAGAAGCCTTTGTGTAGGTCAGGGCTGCGCTGTGGATCCTAAGCATAAGGTCAGACTTCATGACGCATCCGATTTGTCTTCCTGCCGTCACTTATCCTAATGTGTCTGACTCTGTGGCGAGTCGCCCTGTGTCGCCCTATACCCAGATCCTCAGTGCAGCTCTGACTCGGCGCAGTATAGGACTCCTGACCGGCCGCCATTCCTGTTACCCTGAGATTGTTACCTCTCTTACCCCCCAATCGGCTAGATCTTCCCTCAGGCTTTTCAGTGATTCCTGCTCTTTCCCTCGTGGTAACATGTAAAATGTGTGTGTGGTTCTTTGTGCACGGCTTACAGGATGACGGAGCAAGCACAATCCTCAGGGACATTGCCAGAGCCAGGGAGAATATCCAGAAATCGCTGGCCGGAGTGAGTACCAGCAGGCGGTGCTGCCGTCCCGTAACCCAGAGCCGGCTGCGCTGCTGTTCTCTAACCTCCTTCTGTTTGTCCTAATACCCGTTTGTGCCTCCTGGAGAGCTGCCATTAATCCCTCATAATTAACACGTGTGTGATTCACCCCTAGGATGTGCAGAGTGTGAGGAATATCATGTCTTACTAATGTCTGAAGGAGAATTACAGGCAAAACTAAAGGGGACACAAGGCAGCTGCTGCTTGTGCATCGGACGTCTTACCGCTTTCCATGTGCCAATTTACTGGTAGGTCGGGCTCACACAGCAAAATCGAAGGCCCCAATTCTGGCTGGAGATCCCAAAGGCGGCCAGTGCCGACAGAAGAGTCTCTAGCACCGTGCAGACTGCATTATCACCCCCATAGCAACGCATTTCTGGACAGATCCTTTAAAAAAATGCATTTCCCTCTATGGGGAAGGCATTGCAGTCCGCAAGGTACTAGTGTCGACCACTGTCGCCGCTCTTTGCTTCTCCGTACAGAACTGAGGCCAGAGATTCCCTTGACCTTAGAGGGCACAGTGTGACACGGCCTACCGAATTGGCATATTGATGATGATGCTCCAGGACCTCGTACTGTGGCCTCTGGTGTACTTCAGCCCATTCTCCTTTTTAATTAATTTTTTCCTGGAATTTTCCTTTTTGATACATTTTCCTTAATGGGGTACTCAGTTGTTGAATATCTTATCCCCTATAGACAAGGTAGGGGAAAAATATCTGATTGTGGGGGGTCCGGCTGCTCTATGGGAAAGCTGGACATACCTTAACACGGTCTCCGGCTCTCCCGTAAAGATACATGAGGCGCGTGTTGGCCACTACTCCATGCATTGGTCAATCCGTGCAGAGGGAGCTGGAGTGCGGCTCAGGAGATCACGGGGGTTCCCAGCTGTCGGACCCCGTGCAAACAGACACTTGTCCGCTATCATGTAGGAAGGGAATAAGATGTTCTGCAACAGAGCACCCCTTTAAAATCCATGTTAGTGACTACAGCTGTTCTAGACCTGCCCAAAAGGGTCGGAAAAAGCTCTACTTTGTGATCAGCTTATTGTCACAGGACCCTGTCCAAAGTGACCCCCAAGCATCTGTGACGAAACCTACCTTAAAAGGGTACTCCACTGCTCAGCGTTTGGAACAAACTGTTCCGAATGCTGGCGTCGGGAGCTTGTGACGTCATTGCCCGCCTCCTCATGACGTCACTCCCCGCCTCCTCAATGCAAATCTATGGGAGGGGGCGTGACGGCTCACGCCCCCTTCCTTAGACTTGCATTGAGGAGACGAGGCGTGACGTCATGAGGGGGTGGGGCTATGACATCACTAGCTTACAGCGCTGGCTCCAGCGTTCAGAACAGTCTGTTCCAAACGCTGAGCAGCGGAGTACCCCTTTCAAGCGGTACTCCGCTGCCCCAACGTTCGGAACATTTTGTTCCGAACGCTTGGAGCGGGGGTCGTGACGCCACACCCTGCCCCCTCGATGCAAGTCTATGGGAGGGGGCGTGGCAGCCGCCACGCCCCCTCCCATAGAATTGCATTGAGGGGGCATGGCGCCGCACCACAAGGGGCGTGGCCGTGATGTCACGACCCCCCGAAGCCCACACCCAGCGTTCTAAACAGACGCCGGTTGTTGCACAGAGAACATGGGGGTCCCAGTTGTAGGACCCCTGCGATCAGACATCTTATCCCATATCCTTTGAATAGGGGGTAAGATGTCTAGGGGCGGAGTACCTTTTTAAAGTGTACCGGTCTCTCCGAAAAAAATAAAAAAAATTAACGTCCTAGAAGCATGTGAAAAGTTGTGATCAATGGAGTCTAGAGTGTTTAAAGCTCCACCAATGAGGAGAATGGGCCGGGAGAAGAACACCCGGCCACAGGCACTTCTCCCGGCTCTGTCACATGATCGAGACGCTACATAGACTTACATTGGGAATGTGTCTCGATCGTGTGAGCGCAGACTTCTCTCGGCTCCCTCTCCTGATCGGTGAAGGTCTGAACACTCAGACTCCCATCAATCAAAACTTTTTACATGTCTCTAGAACAGTGTTTCCTAACCGGAGAGGCCTCCAGCTGTTGCAAAACTACAACTCCCAGCATGTCTTGGCAGCCAAAGGCTTTGTACCAGAGCCCCGTAGTTTCACCCTAGGACCTTTTATTGGGCTTCTGGCCAGGCCTTGAATTAAGTTAAACAGCTGAATCTCAAGCAGTGTTTCCCAACCAGCGTTCCTCCAGCTGTTGCAAAACTACAAATCCCAGCATGCTCGGACAGCCGAAGGCTGTCCGAGCATGCTGGGAGTTGTAGTTTTGCAACAGCTGGATTCGCCCTGGTTGGGCAAGATTGCTTGACATGTTGAAAGTTTTTCCAAATGATGTTGCCCACTTAAGTGTCAGTCCCATTGATCAGCAGACGGATGGTTACTGATCTATACAGAGTGCTGCCGGTCCCGCTTCCTCAGATGTCCCGCTTCCTGTGCACGATGTCCTCCATTACTCTTCCTTACTCTGCATGGCTCCTCCTGTCTCTCCCCCCACCCCACTTGCCTGCCTCCCTGGTGTCCTGTTTCCAGTCATTAAACGATTCCACATTTCTCCCCTTTCTAGCTGAGGACAGTCCTGAATAGTCCTAAGGAAGGCCAGGCTCCCCCTCCCCCGAGCCACTCAGGGTCCTGTACTGTAAGTCTATCACCGATCACTCCTGAGACAAAGGCGGTCGCTTCCAGCACTCGCAGCTTAGGCTCTGAACTTTGGTGTACAGAGTATATGGTATATACTCCCCGTTTCCTCCAGAGCTGCGTTCACACTTCAGCTCACATGGCATTAGCTGCACAAAATAAGGCTATGTTCACACAGTGGAATTTCTCAGAAATATTCCACATGGACAGTCCACTGCAGCAGAGTCCCATTCATTTCCATTGGATTCCGCTGCACTGTTGCACACCGTGGAATTTCCATGAAATCCTGATTCCGGTGTCCGCAAAAAGAAAAGACTTGTCTATTCTTTTTGCGGATTGAATTGGTGTCTGACACGGCGCATTTCTAAACAGTCCTAGTGCCCGCCAGATCGGGCAAACGTGCGGAACGTCCACATGGATAATTCCGCACATTTTTTACACATTGTGAACATGACCTTAGGGGACGTTCACATGGGTGGATTTTCTGCAGCCCATATGCCACTTTTTATTTTCTGCTGCTTTATTTTTGTACAGCGTGTACACTGTGGGAATTGTAGTGTACCGACACGGGCAAGGATTGTGGACGCAGCTCTAGTAGTGACCGGAGTATATGTATATATATATATATATATATATATATTTTTTATTACAGTAAAATAAGTAAAGCAGAGTTGCTCGGCATTATATTGTGGTGTGAACATAGACATGCCAGGTCTGCAATAAAATCCTAAAGTGTAGAAAAAAACAAAGACCGGAGCACGCCCTTAGTGCATTACCCAGATGTGGTGGGAGAAATGGTAATAAGAAGCTGCGCTTAGCACAATTGCGCTCAGAGCACATCTAAATCGGCATATTACCATCTGGCCGATTTCTTGTACTACCACCTCTCATATAGTAAATCTGATCAGTACAAATAGCCCGACACATCCCCCCTCTCTTCCAGTTAATCAATTCAATTAAAAAGATCACCATGACATGTAGGTCAGCAGCCCTGGGTCCGACCCTAGATTTCTTCTGGAGCCTCGACACTATGAAATGGTTAATTGGATGGAAAAAAATTACTTAATCCAGAAATGCTTTCTAAAGATGGTGCTTCTCCATCTTTAGAACGCATTTATATATAAAATAAATAAAATTACAAGCGGCAGCACTTCCAACGCGTTTCGAGTTGCTACTGAATTTTCCCAAGTACCTGCTTTGGCTTATTCCAGCATTTCCCAACCAGGGTGCCTCCAGCAGTTGCAAAACTACAATGCCCAGCATGCCTCTTGTCATAAGCATTTGGCATATTCCAGCATTTCCCAACTAGGGGGTGGCCTCCAGCTGTTGCAAAACAGCTTCCAGCATGCATATTGTCGCAAGCGTTTGATGTATTCCAGCATTTCCCAACCAGGGTGCCTCCAGCTGTTGCAAAACGACAACTCCCAGGATGCCCGGACAGCCTTCGGCTGTCCGGGCATCCTGGGAGTTGTCGTTTTGCATCTGGTTGGGAAACACTGTATCAAAGGCTGTACAACCCGAAACGTGTTGGAAGTGCGACCACCTTTAATTTTATGTTTTCTTTTTATATTTTGAAAAAACATGAGTCTAAAGTTGAGGAAGCGCCAGAATTAAATAGTCCTTTTTTTCTGTCCAATTCACCATACTAGAGATAATCTTATAGGACAGGAGACCTATTACACCGTACAGTCCAATTGGTAGGGTGACCCGTTCTGCATGCTCCTCCGCTCTAGGCTGCTGGGTATCTGCTATTTCGTGGCCTTTTGCTGCATTATAATGTTAATCTGCTTCCTCTACATAGTTTTCTACATTTCCCAAATCATCCTGTATCGGCAGTGGGGGGGGGGGGGGTTGTTAGTGGTTGGGTAGATTTCCACCCCTTCCCTACTGCTGGTCTTTATATCCCACAATCCCACAATATTTATTTTCCATAAAATTGGGTTTTTTATTTTTGCATTTGTTGTTTTTGCTTTTAATCTTCCTTTTTGATTAATTTTTCCAGAGCACGGCCGCTGCCCCCACCAACGGAGAAAACAGCGAGCTCCTGTCACGGGTCGCCAGTCTAGAACATGAGAACCAGAACCTGCAGAAAGGTACCAGCTCTTACTCCTAAAAGATTGCATGTGATCCTTGTTGTCGTTAGCTTTTACGTAGTCTACACTGATACATTGTAACAAGTCAGCCAGCTCTATGCAGATTGCATGTGATCCTTACTGTGGTTAGTGAACTATTGTCTACACTGATACATTGTAACAAGTCAGCCAGCTCTATGCAGATTGCATGTGATCCTTATTGTGGTTAGTGAACTATTGTCTACACTGATACATTGTAACAAGTCAGCCAGCTCTATGCAGATTGCATGTGATCCTTATTGTGGTTAGTGAACGATTGTCTACACTGATGCATTGTAACAAGTCAGCCAGCTCTATGCAGATTGCATGTGATCCTTATTGTGGTTAGTGAACTATTGTCTACACTGATACATTGTAACAAGTCAGCCAGCTCTATGCAGATTGCATGTGATCCTTATTGTGGTTAGTGAACGATTGTCTACACTGATACATTGTAACAAGTCAGCCAGCTCTATGCAGATTGCATGTGATCCTTATTGTGGTTAGTGAACGATTGTCTACACTGATACATTGTAACAAGTCAGCCAGCTCTATGCAGATTGCATGTGATACTTTAGTTCTGCTCACTGTAGGCACAAGTATCGCATATAAGGTGGTGGAGGCTCCACGATACATAGGGCCATCATATACCGGCACTTGCTGGATAGCCGCAGACTGCATCAAATCAGTGTTTTCCAACAAGTGTGCCTCCAGCTGTTGCAAAACTACAACTCCCAGCATGCCTCTTGCTACAAGTGTTTGGGCTTATTCCAGCTGTTCCCAACCAGGGTGCCTCCATCTGTTGCAAAACAACTCCCAGCATGCCCGGACAGCCGAAGTCTTGCGGCAAGAATCATGCTGGGAGTTGTAGTGTTGCAACAGCTGGAGGCACCCTGGTTGGAAGATGCTGGAATACACCAAATTCTTGCGGCAAGAGGCATGCTGGAGTTTTGGTTTTGCAGCAGCTGGAGGCACACTGGTTGGGAAACACTATTAGATCCTGAGGGTGACCACATTAGTATATGGCTGTGATTTCTGAAAAACAGCAAAGAGTGAACAAGGCCTAACACAATGGCGGATGATTTGCTCTCCTTAAAGGAGTAGTGCAGTGAAAAATAATTTCTCCTCTATCCAAAGGAAAGGGGATAAGTGACAGATCGCGGGGGGTCTGACCGCTTCTGCCACTCCATGTGGGGGTCGGCACGCCCCCTTGCAGCAGACTGTCGAGGCCCCATTTAGGAGATCGCGGGGGGTCCCAGCAGACGGATCCCCTGCGATCTATAACTTATCCCCTATCCTTTGCACCATTCTCATTCATTAGCTTGCAAGTCATATGACCATATAAAGACCGGCACTTGTGCTATGTCTCGTCTCTCACACATTCATTCTCTTGTGTTCCTCCCTTTTAGTGGTGAAGGACCTTCATTCGGCCATCTCCAAACTGGAAAGTCGGATCAGTACACTGGAGAAGTCTACCTCACAAGCCTCAGACCCCCAGCCTCCAGCCGTCTGCAAGGTAACTGGTTATAGATGTGGGGGGGGATCAGTAAACTCGAGTCTTCCATGTATTATGTTTACATCCATAAGGTATGTTCACACGGCAGAATTCTGCGTAATTTACTGTCTCTTGATTCCCATGGGATTCTGCAGTCCCATTCGGAACAGCTGAATTTCTGAGGCAGACATTCCACCGCGGAAACTCTGATTTTGCAATTTGCTAAAAATGTCAGACCAGTCTTCTATTTTGCGTAATCCCATTGAAATCAATGGGGCTTGGATTTTAGTAGAATTGTGTTCATCTTAGCTGAACAAAAGATCTGCGGAATTGCAGAAATTTTGCTGTATGCAGTTCGCTATGGGTTTGTGCACACTGTTCTTTGTCCTGGTTTTATAAGCTGTCCATAGCTGATCACTGTGGTCCCATTTTATGGGGGATGTTTGTGCTTTGAGTTGTAGCCCCTGCCCAGTGTTTCTCAACCCTTTGCCTCTCCAGTTTTTGCAAAACTACAACTCCCACCATGTCCTGACAGCTGCTAACTGAGGGTCTAAACCAGTGTTGTACCAACATCTGTTGCAAAACTACAACTCCCAGCATGCACAGACTATGCTAGAACTACCTTCCCTTAAGGTGGAGGTTTCCAAACTGTGGCCCTCCAGGCCTCCAGCGTTGGCTGTCCGGGCCTGCTGGGAGTTGTAGTTTTGCAACAGCTGGAGGCACACTGGCTACAACAATTTTCCTTAAACCAGTGCTTTACAAACAGTGTGCATCCAGCTGTTGCAGAACTACAACTCTCAGCATGCCCATCACAACAACCAGAGGCGCTTCACAAACCAGATGCGGTCTAGCTTCCAGCTCTACCTTGTAGACCGGCGTTTCTTAACCAGGGTGCCTCCAGCTGTTGCAAAACTACAACGCCCAGCATGCCCAGACAGCCGAAGGCTGTCCGGGCATACTGGGCGTTGCAGTTTTGCAACAGCTGGAGGCACGCTGTTCAGGGAAACACTTCTTGAGATTCTGCTGTTTGAATTTGTCCTAGGCCTGGCTGGAAGGTCCTAGGGTGAAGCTATGAGGCTCTTGTACAAAGGGAGAGATTTATCATAACCTATGCAGAGGAAAAGTTGCCCATGTCAACCAATCAGATCGCTTCTTTAATCTTTCACAGGCCTTCCTAAAAATGAAAGAAGCAATCTGATTGGTTGCTAGGGGCAACTGGGCAGCTTTTTCTCTGGACAGGTTTTGATAAATCTGCCCCAAAGTCTTTGGCTGTCTGAGCATTCTGTGAGTCTTGCAACAGCTGGAGGGACACTGTTTAGGAAAACACTGTTTTAGGGAACATTGCCCTAGCCAATCAGTGATATCCTATTTACTATTGGGGGGCAGGGGGTCCAAAAAAATGCAGCAGATCTTCAGTCCACCAAATTCTTCTCTTCTCATTCAGCTTCCTGCCCCTACACCAGCGCTCTCCCGCCCTCCAGCAGCCGCCCCTCAGCCGAAGGCAGAAGAGGACGACGATGACGACGACGATATCGATCTGTTCGGCAGCGACGAGGAGGAAGATTCAGAAGCCGCCAGGATCCGAGAGGAGAGATTGGCTCAGTATGCTGAGAAGAAATCCAAGAAGCCCGGACTGATCGCAAAGTCTTCTATCTTGTTGGATGTGAAACCGGTAAGTGTCCATACTGTGTGTAGTGTTACTGTATGGCCACACGATCAGACAAGAGGGTAATATAGTGGTCAGTATGAGACAGAAGACACCTGGTGCACTAGTGGTTCATAGAAGAATGGAATAAGGTTATCCTTCATATAAGCTATAGATAAGCATAAGGCTATCCTTCATATAAAATAGTGATAGGCATAAGGCTATCCTTCATATAAGCTATAGATAGGTATAAGGCTATCCTTCATATAAGATAGGGATAGGTATAAGGCTATCCTTCATATAAGATAGATATAAGGCTATCCTTCATATAAGATAGGGATAGGTATAAGGCTATCCTTCATATAAGATGGTGATAGGCATAAGGCTATCCTTCATATAAGCTATAGATAGGTATAAGGCTATCCTTCATATAAGATAGGGATAGGTATAAGGCTATCCTTCATATAAGATAGATAGATATAAGGCTATCCTTCATATAAGATAGGGATAGGTATAAGGCTATCCTTCATATAAGATGGTGATAGGCATAAGGCTATCCTTCATATAAGCTATAGATAGGTATAAGGCTATCCTTCATATAAGATAGGTATAAGGCTATCCTTCATATAAGATAGGGATAGGTATAAGGCTATCCTTTGTATAAGATGGTGATAGACATAAGGCTATTCATAAAAGATGAGCATAAGGCTTAAGGTTATCCTTCATGTAAGATAGGTATAAGGCTATCCTTTTGTATAAGATGGGCATAAAGGCTATCCTTCATATAAGACCCATTTAGCCCATCTAGTCTTCCCAATATACTGAACAGTCCCTGGTCATATCTTATATGAAGATATCCTTATACCCATCTGCCGACACCTATGTTATTTTTGTCTATACACCATCCTTTATGCTCTGTTCTCCCTTCCTCACTGGCGTCTTCCGTATAAACCAACCACATTCTCCTCCATAGTGGGACGATGAGACCGACATGGCGAAGCTGGAAGAGTGTGTGCGCACGGTGCAGATGGACGGCCTGCTGTGGGGATCCTCCAAGCTGGTGCCCGTAGGTTACGGCATTAAGAAGCTGCAGATCCAGTGCGTGGTGGAGGATGACAAGGTCGGCACGGACATGTTGGAGGAGGAGATCACAAAGTTTGAGGACTATGTAAGTGTCACCTGACTCCAGGATACAACCTTATTGCACCATGAATTATATACCATGAGACCCTCCTGCTATTGAGAATTTGGCTCCAAGCATTAGCATTACTGCTGCACCTAGATGTTACCTGATAAGTGTTATCTAGATGAGCACTAGGGCTGCACAATATATCTTATCACGAGATGTTACCTGATAAGTGTTCTCTAGATGAGCACTAGGGCTGCACGATATATCGTATCACGAGATGTTACCTGATAAGTGTTATCTAGATGAGCACTAGGGCTGCACGATATATCGTATCACGAGATGTTACCTGATAAGTGTTATCTAGATGAGCACTAGGGCTGCACAATATATATCTTATCACGAGATGTTACCTGATAAGTGTTATCTAGATGAGCACTAGGGCTGCACAATATATCTTATCACGAGATGTTACCTGATAAGTGTTCTCTAGATGAGCACTAGGGCTGCACGATATATCGTATCACGAGATGTTACCTGATAAGTGTTATCTAGATGAGCACTAGGGCTGCACAATATATATCTTATCACGAGATGTTACCTGATAAGTGTTATCTAGATGAGCACTAGGGCTGCACGATATATCTTAACACTTATCAGGTAACATCTTGTGATAAGATATATTGTGCAGCCCTAGTGCTCATCTAGATAACACTTATCAGGTAACATCTCGTGATAAGATATATTGTGCAGCCCTAGTGCTCATCTAGATAACACTTATATCGTATCACGAGATGTTACCTGATATCGTGCAGCCCTAGTGCTCATCTAGATAACACTTATCAGGTAACATCTCGTGATAAGATATATTGTGCAGCCGTAGTGCTCATCTAGATAACACTTATCAGGTAACATCTTGTGATGAGATATATCGTGCAGCCGTAGTGCTCATCTAGATAACACTTATCAGGTAACATCTTGTGATATCTAGATGAGCACTACGGCTGCACGATATATCTCATCACAAGATGTTACCTGATAAGTGTTATCTAGATGAGCACTAGGGCTGCACGATATATCTTATCACGAGATGTTACCTGATAAGTGTTATCTAGATGAGCACTACGGCTGCACGATATATCGTATCACGATTTTTGTGATATGTCCCCCTGGGAGAATTTACAACTAGCTGTGGCCCAGCACCAGATCATGCGCGCGCACAGGGTCTGGGCCACCAAAATTAAAATGCTAAGTCAGTGTTTCCAAACCAGGGTGCCTTCAGCTGTTGGAAAACAGCTGGAGGCACCCTGGTTGGAAAAAACTGTCCTTAGTAATATGGATGTGGGGGAAATCTAAAAACCTGATGGTCACCTAGCCTCGGTCCCTGTAGGTCGGCGCAGATCTCGTTCTCATCCCTGTGGTCCCAGTATCTTCTCCTGACAAGCAGCTGGTTTCAGGACCTTTCTTGCTCAGCCAGTAGCTGCAGCGGTGTCATGTGTCAGGCCAGTGATTGGCTGAGCAGTAAGGTCCTGTAAGTCCCATAAGATGCCGGATTGCATGGGGAGAACTGGATCTGCGGCAGACCTACAGGGACCGAGGCGAGCATCAGGGTCTTCTTGTGGGTATGAAATGGGGGGGGAGATGTGACATTGGGGGACCAATGTGAAATGAGGGGGGGGGATTGGACATGAAATTGGGGGATTTGTCGTAATTTAAATACTCCCCCTCTATTCGCACATCTTCCCCAAATCGTGGAGCCCTAATCTATATACTTCTGATGGCACCTGACAGGTATACACAGGATAGTGGCTCGGTCAGACTACCACAGAAATGTATTGCACAGTGAAAGGTCACATGTCCCACAATACAATGTCTATGCAAACTGTATTGCCACTAAGTACCGCACAGACCGTTCTGTGCCTGGAAATCCTGCGGTCCCTTCTCTGAAGCTTGTCCACTATTCATTGTTCACATTCTGGCAGCACTGTGGTGTATTTGAAGGGGTTAAAGAGGTACTCTGGTGGGAATTTTTTTTTTTTTTTTTTAGGTCTTTATAAGTCAACTGGTGCCAGAAAGTTAAATAGATTTGTAAATCACTTCTATTAAATGTTTACCCTTCCCGTACTTTTTAGCAGCTGTATGCTACCGAGGAAATTCTGTTCTTTTTGAATTTCTTGTCTTGTCCACAGTGCTCTCTGCTGACACCTGATGCCCGTATCGGGAACAGAGCAGTGCAGGAGAAAATCCCCATTGCAAACCTGTGCTGCTCTGGACAGTTCCTGACATGGACAGAGGTGTCAGCAGAGAGCACTGTGGGAAAGACAAAAGACATTAAAAAAAGAACAGCATTTCCTCTGTAGCATACAGCTGCTAAAAAGTACTGGAAGGATAAAGATTATTAACCTCTTAAGGACGGGGACATCCCTGCACTCTGGGCTTTAAGGACCCAGGACGTCCCCATACGTCCTGGCGTTTTCCGGTCCCTGCCGCGCGCCGGGCAGAGATCGGAAGTGGATGCCTGCTGAAATGCTACCAGCATGCACTGATAGACTGTGCATGCTGGGAATTGTAGTTTTGCAACAGGTGGAGGTTCCCCCCCCCCCGTGAATGATTTAATAACATGTCGTACGAAATATGTAGTATATGTTATATACTGCCCCTGCGGCTTCTACTACTTAGGGAAAATTATACGTCAGTTATGTGCAAGAATACGTGAGCATATGTACTCACTGCGCACACTGAAAGGTGCTCCACGTTTTAATATCCCATATGGGGGGAAACCAGAAGTGCTCACTTTCTCCGGAGTGGAAAGGGTTAAATTCAGACCAGGAATTGATCTAGATCGTCTCCTGTTGCAGCGAGAAACACATTGGATTATCCATATACTGCAGCAACAGGTCCCTTAGGCTTGAATGATAAGGTTGACTATGCACCTTGTTTTTAATGTAGACTTTCCTTACCCCTCCTGACTATTTTAGTGTAATGCCGTATTCTTATGACAAAAGGCAGAGTAGGGCGTTTTTGATGCTGAGTTTGAAGTTAACGCCCTGAATCCCTACGTCAGGACAGATGGGAGGTACTAAGAAATTAGACCTGAGAACCCACCTGTATAAGAGACGGCACATTGTTCCTAGTTGTCCAGGCCAGAAGAAGCTTGAGTACCGAGCGAAACAGATTCTGTCGCCAGACAGTGAATACCCCCCATTGTGATCCCTCTCTCCCCCCCCCCTGCACCAATTTTTATATGTGAGTATGCAATAAAGAAACAACCCTGAAAAAGAAGTCCATGGTGAGTTTGCCGAATTTTTCACTTTTTCTTCTGCATCAAGATATGTAATTTACAAATCTGTTTAACTTTCTGGTACCAGTTCATAAAAAAGTTTTCCACCAGAGTACCCCTTTAAATTTGGGCCTATTAAACTATGACTTTGTTCAGTGATGTTACATAGAGCAGAGACCTTGATTCCCTGATGTTCCTTTATCCATTGCTTCCATCTTATGTTCTTGTATTTTTTTGTATTTCTAGGTGCAGAGCGTGGACATCGCAGCTTTCAACAAGATCTAACAAACCCGGACAGTGCAAACTCGTGTCAATAAAGAGCAGCGTGTAACCTCCATCCTGTCTGCTCCTTCTTATCTCTAAGTACAATCGCACAACTGCGCAAATCACATCTGAATTTATTAAAATGCTCAGTGTAAAAATCACCTTCATATTGGAATATATATAAATCACAATTCTGTGGTTACAAGTTATCCTCTTCAATAGCTCACATGTTAGGTATAGTGTTAGGAAAAGCTGGGTTATTGATCTGGGGTGCTTTCCAGCACAGGCAAAGTGGAGACTTATGCAGCTAGGTTATTTGTTCTGTGCTCTTATTGCATTTTTCACGCTGGCCTCACCATACACTGACTGCATTTTATTAGCTTTACTGTATAGACTAGTACAGAGTCATCTCACTTAGCAGAAGATGGGAAGGACTTGCATGTACAGTCTGGCATGATAATCATATAATTCACTTTTCCTAACACTATCTAAGAAAGCTGGGTGCCGACCCCTGGAAGTTGTAATAGCAGCGATAGGAGTCGCCACCCTGCTAAAAAGCGAGGAAGTCTCTAGATCAGTGTTTCCCAACTGGGGCGCCTCCAGCTGTTGCAAAACTACAACTCCCAGCATGCCTGGATAGCCTTCAGCTGTCCGGGCATGCTGGGAGTTGTAGTTTCGTAACAGCTGGAGGCACCCCGGTTGGAAAACACTGGTCTATATTAATCTCTTTTCTGTACAGAGGTAGGGGGCAGTGTCTGTAATTATACTAGTCCTGCACTGTGGTTCATTACTGGTCTGCTGTGTTTCATCACCCGAAGGACCATGGTTACTGCAAATGGCGGCTGCTGCTCCTCCACAGGGTCAACGGGAGGCTGTGTAGTCTCTCAGTCACTGCGACCTGTATGTAAAGAGAAGAGACATGTGAGTCATTACATATTTCTCTATATGAGACTACAAAAACATGGCTGCTTTCTGCTTAATACAGCACCATCCTGGCTGTATATATTGTTTACCAGAACTAACCTCTGTGTCCAGAAAAGAGGTTAAAATATTTTAAAAAAAAAAAATTGTTTTGCAATAATATATATATATATATAAGTAGTGATTCTTGGGCAGACTTAATTCTTAAAGCAATTACTGTCATTTTAAAGGGGAATCTGCTGCAGTTCACATTCCAAACTGCTGACCCTGTTAGGGCAAGGAAACACATGGAAGCACAGACAGATATAGAAAAGCTTCTTTGTACACATGGTACCATTTATAAGTGTCAAAGAGGCATTCTCCAGGCCCTGAAGTGAAGTCTCTGCTTGATTGACAGTCACCTGAGCATTCTCTCCATATATCATTCTTGTGCTGTAGACAGGTAGCTGCGAGACTTAGAAGCCAAGCCCTGTTTCTAACAGGTATGGGAGGGAGGAGGCACTTCAGGGTCTATGCCTATTTGACCCAGGAGAACAAGGCCACACTCTTGCACAGTGCAGTACAGAATAAGGCTGCTCTCGCACGGTGTAGGGGGGGACGGCGCAAATCCCCATAGGAAATCTCTCCTGCTCTGGACAGTTCCGTCAGAAGAGAGCACTGTGGTCAGACTGGAAAGAACTACACAACTTCCTGTGGAGCATACTGCAGCTGATAAGTACTGGAAGGATTAAGAATTTTATATAGAAGTAATTTACAAATCTGTAGAACTTTCTGGAACCTGTTGATTTGAAAAAAGGGGTACTCTGCCCCCTAGACATCTTATCCCCAAAGGATAGGGAATAGGATGTCTAATCCTGGGGTCCTGCTGTCTAGGGACGGAGTAACCTTTTAAGCCTCCTGGTCCTGATCAGTATTGGTTGTTTTACTGGATTTCTGTGAGAATTGTCGCCAGGTATCAGTTTTTTTTTATGCTTACCGTAAAATCTCTCGAAGGATCCATTGGGGGACACAGACCATGGGTGTATGCTGCTGTCACTAGGAGGCTTGACACTATGGCAACAAGTAAAGTCTGCTCCTCCCAGCAGGGTATACCCAAACACAGGCACCTGAGGTAATCAGTTTTAGTCCCAGAGCAATAGGAGACTGACAGGTCAAGAGAAAACCCAACTGTCCGAGCAATCAGAAGAAAAGGCAACGGAACACACCTTCAGACAGATAACTGGATAGAAACACCAGAAAAGGGTGGGAGCTGTGTCCCCAATGGATCCTTTGAGAAAGATGTTACTGTAAGCATAAAAAAATCTCCTTTCCTCTATCTGCTCCATTGGAGGACACAGACCATGGGACGTACCAAAGCCATCCCTTGGGTGGGTAAGGAATTAGACAGGTGGACGGTGGGACCACCGCCGTCTGCAACATCTTACAGCCCAGAGTAGCATCAACTGATGTGAAGGTATGAATCTGGTAGCACCTTGAGAGAGTGCAAAGACGCCCACGCAGACGCCTTACAGAACTGCAAGGCCGAAGCCACGTAGCGGAGGGCCCAGGATGCCCCAAAAAACGGGTGGAATGAGCCAAAACCCTAAAGGGTGAGATCTTCCCCTTACAGCGGTAAGCTCCCAAAATGGTTGTCTTGTCCAACGACCACAACAGGTTGTGGAACAAACGCTTACAGGGATGAGAAGGGGCAGACAGACGATGTTCTCATTGAGATGAAAAAGCCAAAACCATATCAGGTACAAAGGACAGACCTGGACGGAAAACAAAACAACTTTTCCTAGTATACAACCAGGAAGGGAGAACGGCAGGAGAGAGCTGCCAGCTCTGACACCCTCCTAACATAAGGAAACGCAATAAGGAACGCCACCTTCTGGGGAAGGAGGCGGAGAAATGTACCTGAGAGATTCAGAAAGGGGCCTTGCAGGGCATCTAAGGCCAAGTGCAAATCCCAAGGGAAAAAAGGGGGGCTGATAAGGAGGGGCAGTTTGTACCACCCCTGAACTAGGTTCGTACATGATAATTGAACGCCAGAGAATGTTGAAGAATGGAAACGGCCGAACCTTTGACCCCTAAGGGAGCTGAAAGCCAACCACGACCGGAGAAAAAGGCTGAGTGTTGCACCAACAGAAATATGGTATGGTGGTAAATCTTTGCAGAGGAAGGCTAGAGAGCCCTCAGCATGGTGCAAACCACTTGGGAAGAGAAACCGTGGGTCCTCAGAACCGCTGTCTCAACCGCCACACCGTCAAAAGCAGAGACGGCAAATAGGGGTGGCACAGGAGACTGGATATAGGAGGTCTGGACGATAGGAAAGGTGCAGCGGTAAGTACAGGAGCCTGACCAGGACAACGTACCATGCCAGTCTGGGCCACTAGAATGGTGGAAACTCCCTCTGCTGAGTTTCCACAGGACCCCCGAAAAGAGAGGAAGGGCAAAGCCTGACCAATAAACAGATAAGGTAGGGCAAAGCCCGACCAAGAGAGAGGAACGCTTGGTTGTGGCGGGACGTGCAGAGGTCCACGCCTGGGGCGCTCCAGAGGTTGCAGATCACTGTAAACACCTCCTGATGTAGAGACCACTCACCTTGGACGGCTGAGAAACCAAAATGGTGAGCCACAATAGAAAATGACCGTCCAGAACTGCAAAGTGGAGGTACCTCTGATGACCGGGAAACAATGAGATGTGGAGGCAGGCATCCTGATGTCCACAGAGGAACAAAAATTCCCCATGAACCAGGGACGCCAGCAACGAACGGAGAGACTCCATTCGGGATTGGAAAGCAGAAGATGCTGGCTGAAATACTCGAGAACCAAGATTGCAAAGAGGTTGGAATAAACCTCAAACGTTCCCCTTAAGGAACTGGGACATTTACTCCATGGATAAAAATGGAGCTGGATCCTGAATGTGCGTGGTCCAGGCGACCAACCACCCGAGAAAGTTCGGCAGGTGGGGGGAGACCCTTCAGACCGAGGAAGGCCTACGGGTGCCTGATGGAGCCGTAAAACGTCCGGAACGGATAGCTGACCTCCGGGAGGGACAGGTCCGGAAGGAGGGAGCCCTCTTCCCGTGAAGGCGCCTGTCTGGACCCTTTGGTGGCACCAAAGGTCTGCAGAACCCAAAGGAGGATTTATGAAGGAAAGCGGTTCTGTGAGCCTTATCCAGAAGTAATAAAGAACTCTTCCACCCGTCGCCTCACTTCCTGAAGGTGACGTCCACATTCCAGGCTTTAAGCCACATGGAGGGACGGTGGCTACCAGGTAGCTTGTGGCAAAGGCAGCACAGTGGCTGCGCATGGAAGCAGAACACAGAAAATCTCCAGCTGCGGAGAATCTGAGAGCTAGATTAAATAAATCCACCAGAGGGATCTTGAAGACTACCCTGGCGGAGATGGGAGACCATACTGAAAGGGCTCCTGCCACCCAGGCCGAAGCAAAAGCAGGAAGATCCTGCTGTCTCAAAGGCAAAGTTTGCCAAAGTCTCCACCTTCATGTCCGCTGGATCCTTGAAGGCAGCCGCATCAGCCAACGGCCAGGTAGGCGCCTTAGAGAGGCGGGAGACCGTCCAAAGTTGGAGAGGAGGTCCACCGAGCAATGAGGTCTTTGCCGAAGGGATACCGCGCTTGAACCTTCTTAGTTTCCGGAAAGTACTTGTCAGGGTGCTTCCAGGCGGATACCAGCAGGGCGTAAAATTCTGCGTGAGAGCTGAAAGTCTTGGGGGCCGGTCGGGCACGAAAAAAAGGAGACTTCTGGAGCCACGTCCGAAGTTCCTGGGTCCTTTAGCTGGCAGGTGTCTCTTATGGCCGAAACCAATGAGTGCACCACAACAGGCACATCCGTGCGGTCCTCAGAGTAGGAGGCAGAATCAGAAACCTCATCCACAAGTTCCCCAGGTGAATGGGAACGAGGTGAGGCAGCCCTGGAAGAGGTTGGGCACGATGAAAGGAAACTTCTGGAGCTACATCCGAAGTTCCTGGGACCTCTAGATGGAAGGTGTCTCTTATGGCCGAGACCAATGAGTGCATCATGTCAGACATATCCGATCGGTCCTCTGAGTCAGATGCCGAATCGGAAACTTCATCCGCAAGTTCTCCAGGAGAATGGGAACGTGTTGAGACTGCCCTGGTACGCGGTTCTGGGGAGCCAGTGCCGCAACCCTGGGAGCGACGTCTGCTACCTGCTGGAGCAGCGGGGTAATTCCTGCGAGGGGAGCGCCCGTGCCTGCCAGAAGACCCAGGGGATGACTCAGATGAAACACCCCTATTACGCTTGCGAGAGCGATCAGCATAGGCTGAAGGAGAACGGGTCCCTCTGGAGGGCCAGTGTAGGGAGGGCCTCTGCAAGGCATTCCCCACAGAACGGGAGACCTGAGCCAAGTCCGATATCGACTGGGAGAGGGACGGCCGAACCCACAGGGCCTGGGAGGACATCCTGAACAGAAATGACAGGGGAGTCTGGGGGAGCAGTGGTGCAGGTAGAACCAGACATTTTAGTGTTACAGCCGTTACGGGTGTAATAAGTAACCAGGGTCCCAGTTATCTGTTTAGAGGGAGGAACAGGTATGGACTCGGACATAGTAAAATAGAAATGATCTCAGTCAAGGCTATGTCCCCAACAGGGCAGCTGCCGAGAGGAGAACTCCGGCAAGCAAGCTGAATATGCCGGACCCGAGTAGCAGGGGGCCGGGCTAGATCAAGGGCACAGCTGATTAGCCCTGATAACCCCCCTCAGCGCGCGAACAGCGCTGATAGAGTGAGTTTTTGCGCTGGAGAAGCGCTGTGAGGTGGGTGGGTGGAGCTACGCCAGACAGGGCCGAGAAGAAACACATGCGGCATTAGTTATGGCGCCCGCTCCCGGCCCCGAGTATATGTGATAGACGGGGGAAGGGAGCGGGCGTAGATAATGCCGGCAGCAGGCAGGCGCTAGAGGCGGCCGCTCGCCCGAAGTGAAAGTGCCGCTGAAGCCAGCAGCTGCGCGCACAGAATCTCTGCCCCGAACGCAGGGATAAGGTCCCCACAGTAAAAAACACCACTGCATGCCCACATCTTTATAAAAGACCCCCTGTAGGGAAATAAGGAGGGAACAAGTTCCTCCTGGCAGGCCCCCAACACTATAGTGCATAAGTGGTCCGAAAATCAGGGGTCTCCAGAGGTTGCAAGAGTCATCCCCCCCCTCATCCACCAGGACCTAAGGAGAGAAGGGGAAATACTCACCTAGTCAGAAGAACTTACCTCATGAAGTCTTCCGCCAGCTTTTGTCACCTGCATCATGCCGGGCTACCATGTGCGAGCGAGGCGAGCAGGGAGATAGGGTTGTACCTCATGGGTCCGGGTCACCCTAGGTGCTGACAGTTGGCGAGAGGGGGTTAACAGTACATAAACGCGATGTCTGTTCCCCCTCAATCGCAATGGGGAAACAGTGAGCCGCAGTTCCTGAGTCCCCACCTGAAAACAGGAAAGAAAACGGAATAAAAAACTAACACGTCCCTAACTAGAAAATAATAAAACAAAAGACCTGGTCTGGAGAGAACTCCAGACCATGTCCACCTCCTTAAGACATTAAGCTAAAAACTGATTAGCTCAAGTGCCTGTGGGCGGGTATACCCTGCTGGGAGGAGACTACTTCTCTTGTTGCCATAGTGTCAAGCCTCCTAGTGACAGCAGCATACACCCATGGTCTGTGTCCCCCAATGGAGCCGATAGAAAATCAAATAAATGTTAACTTAAATAACAATATACTTAACCCATTAAGGACACATACATTTTCCTCCTAGAGACATAACTTTTATCTAGGGCTTGTCATTTTGTGCACAGCCAATTGTTCTTTTGTAATGACACCTTTTCATTTTATGATAAAATATATGGCGCAACCAACCTGGCAGCATTAAACAGCATCTTTGGTGTTGACGTAGCAATCTATTGATAAAACCTCAGTACATTGACATAGGGGCACAGGTGATGCATTTTGGCCCACCTAATGGGCCTTAGTCATACAAGTAAATAATAGAAAGTACATCTCATTCTGCAAAAAATAAGCCCTCACTCAATGGCGTCGGAAGAAAAATAACAAAGTTACAGCTGTTGGAGAAAGAATGGAAGGAAAAGAAAATTTTGCTCAGAAAAGGAAAAACAACATAGAAAGCGACATAAAATGGGTATCGCCATAATCGTACTGACCCACAGAATAAATACACTGCTCCAATAAATAAAGTGAACACTAAAATAACACATAGTAGATCTGAATGAACTAATCGTATGAAATCCTTTCGTCTTTACATAGTTGTATGCGCTAACAAAATCACCAAAAATGATCAATGGAAATCATCACCCCATGGAGGTCTGGATATGGAGTCACTCAAAATCACAGTGGAAAACCCCACTACAGGCTGATCCAACTTTATGTAATGTCCTTAATACAAGTCCCAATGAGGCCCAGTAGTGTGTGTGGCCTCCACGTGCCCGTATGGGAGGAACCCAGGGCCAACCGCACCAGCATATGGTCTCACAAGGGGTCTGAAGATCTCATCTCGGTACCTAATGGCAGTCAGGCTACCTCTGGCAAGCACATGGAGGGCTGTGCGGCGCCCCCCCCCCCCCCCCAAAGAAATGCCACCCCACACCAATACTGATCCACCGCCAAACCGGTCATGCTGGAGGATGTTGCAGGCAGCAGAACGTTCTCCGCGGTGTCTCCAGACTGTCACATGTGCTCAGTGTGAACCTGCTTTCCTGTGACTCATGCACATTTGTGGCCTGCTGGAGGTCATTTTGCAGGGCTCTGGCAGTGCTCCTCCTTGCACAAAGGCGGAGGTAGCGGGCCTGCTGCTGGGTTGTTGCCCTCCTACGGCCTCCTCCTACGGTCTCCTCATGTACCGGCCTGTCTCCTGGTAGCGCCTCCATGCTCTGGACACTACGCTGACAGACACAGCAAACCTTCTTGCCAAAGCTCGCATTGATGTGCCACCCGGGATGAGCTGCACTACCTGAGCCACTTGTGTGGGTTGTAGACTCCGTCTCATGCTACCACTAGAGTGAAAGCACCGCCAGCATTCAAAAGTGACCAAAACATCAGCCAGGAAGCATAGGAACTGAGAAGTGTTCTGTGGTCACCACCTGCAGAACCACTCCTTTATTGGAGGTGTCTTGCTAACAGACTCCAACTTTTCCATTTCAAAAGGGGTGAAAGGAGAATAAGCCCCACAAAATTTTTTAACACATATGTGGCCCTAAACTGTTTCCTTGAAATACGACACGGCTCCCACGTGAGAGAGCGCCATGCGCATTTGAGGCCTAAATTGGGGATTTGCATAGGGGCGGACCTGGATGCAAGCGTTACACTTGCCTCCACCACCACAAATACCCTACAGCTGTGTTTCCCAAACAGGGTGCCTCCAGCTGTTGCAAAACTCCCCACATCCCTGGACAGTGGCCTGCCAATGCTGGGAGTGGTTGTTCTGCAACAGCTGGAGGCTCCGTTTTGGAAACACTGGCGTACGAGACGGTTTTCATTTTTATGGGGGGGGGGAGGAATGTGAATTGACACGGGGAGGTCACGGGATGCCTGCTGAATGATTTATATAATTAGTTGTTTTTTTTGCAATGTGATAAAATATTTTTCATGTTAGTTGTAATTGAACATCGTGTGCGTCATATCAGCAAAGTCCACAAACACAATCAGAAAGCAGAGATTAGGTTAGGAGGAGCAAAGAGAAGTTTCGGGGTTGCACCCTCTGCCCTGCCAGGAGCGGCTGACAACAGAGAGCAATAACTTGCATATTGGGTGTGCTGGAAAATTAGTTTAGTATTAATAGGGTACGGACACACATTACGGCTGCTTTGGAGATGAACGCTGAGCAAGTTAGGGCTTTCAGAAATGTGCGCGGCTTTCGATTTATTGCGCAGTCACTGGTTTTCCTGACCATCCTACAGCAGCACAATAACAAAGCGGGTGCTGCCTACGGACTCCAGGATATGAAAATTTCAATAAGTAGATTTGTTTTCCTAATTGTCCTATGGAAGCTCCAGCTTTGTTATTTCTTTTCCGAAGGACTCCAGGAAAAGAACATTTTTGTAATTAGACTTTTGTTTACCAGATCGTCCTATGGTAGCACAAGCTTTCTTATAGTGCTGCCTACAGACTCCAGGAAATAAAAATTTTGGTACGTAAATTTTAGTTTTTTCCTGACCCAGCCCTCCCCTGACTTACCCGATATGGCTGAGGGTCGTCCAGCTGCCGTTGTTCGGGGGCGAGGTCCCGGAGCGATTTTTGGGCGTAAGATCTGACTTCAGTGATTGTTGGAAGAGGCAGCATGACCTGAAATGAGAAAACATGGCGGGGGAGCATAAGAATCAACATTTTATAGCAGCGTTTCCCAACCAGTGTGCCTCCAGCTGTTGCAACACTACGAATCTCAGCATGCCCGGACAGCCAACAGCTACAGCTGGAGGAACCCAGATTGGGGAACGCTGACCCAGGGACTAGTGGAAGAATAACTGTCAAGCAAAGACTATTCTGTATTTCACTACTCCAGTGTTTGGCTTATTCTTTGCATCATAACAAGACGGACAACCCCATATATGTGCCCAAAGCTTCACCTAGGACCTTCCAGGGCTTTAGTCCAAACCTAAGAAGCAATGGATGGCTCTATTTCTACAAGGAACCTGCACCCCGCAGTGGGCACTGCAGCTCAGGATGAATACAGACTGTACCTTGAGAGTGCATAGGGCAGTGTTTTCAACCAGGGTGCCTCCATCTGTTGCAAACTACAACTCCCAGCATGCCCGGACAGCCAACAGCTGTCTGGGCATGCTAGGAGTTAGTTATGCAACAGCTGGAGGCACCCTGGTTGGGAAACACCGGAATACTACAGATATACGGGGCTGAGATCACACCTGTCCATGCTGAAAGTAGGTGTGGTGCAGGAATTCCGCCCGGATCGGGGTCACACACTCGTTCTCCGCGTTTCTCCCCAGTTCATAGACCTTCACTTCCTTCCCCAGCTCTGGGGGCGGCTCATCCTCCAGCGTCATGAGGTCCAGGAGCGGCTTATCTGTAACCAGAGACAAAACGAGGTCATGGCTGGAGCCACAGACACACAGTGCGGCAGTGGGGGGCGGAGTCTCCTTACCGGATCGGTCGTACAGTCTATACACTGCTTTGCTCCCCGGTATGGTGCTCTTTTCTTGGTCTTCGCTGAGCTTCATGCGCGGTTGGTTGTTCACCTGCACCAGCTGGGAGGACAAGAATGAGCAGACGTCACCCGAGAAGCAGGAGCTGCTTTGCAGGAAATACAAAGCCTGAGAGGGGCGGAGCATGACACCATGATGAGGTTTCATTCTGGTGTCATGCTCTGCCCCCGCGGATCCTGCAGCAGGCATAAGAGATAACACATTAGTATGAACTCTTATTCTGTGTCATGCCCCGCCCCTGCGGATCGTGGAGCAGGCATAAGAGAACACATTAGTATGACCTCTTATTATGTGTCATGCCCCGCCCCCGCGGATCCTGCAGCAGGCATAACAGTTGTATCCATGTAGTGCTGGGTGCTTCTTTAAAGACATGCTGGGAGTTGTAGTTTTACAACAGCTGAAGATTCACAAATTAGGGATAACTTTTAAGCAGGGGTCTCCAAACTGCCGACCTCCAGATGTTGCAAAACTACAACTTCCAGCATGCCCGAACAGTTTGGGGAATGCTAAGTATAAGGGGGCGAAGCATGACACCCAAATGATCTTTGATTCTGTGTTAAGCTCCGCCCCCGCGGATCGTGCAGTAGACATGTCAGATATAACACAGTTGTATCAGTTTAGTTCTTCTGAGTGCTTCTTTAAAGGAGTACTCCGGGATATGAAAACTCATGAAAAGTTTCACACCGCTGGGGCCCCCTGTGATCTCCCGTACGGGGCCCTCGGCTCTTTGCCGAAATAGCATGTTTCGACCATTGCATGACGCGGTGGCCGACCGCCCCCTCAATACATCTCTTTGGCAGAGCGGAGACTGCCGAATGCAGCGCTCCGGCTCTCCCATAGAGATGTAATGAGGGGGCGTGTCGGCGGTGGTCAGACACGCCCCCTTGCCGCTGACTGTCGGAGTCGTGTACAGGAGATCGCAGGGGGCCAGTCTCAGCAGTCGGACCCCCGCGATCTGAAACTTATCCCCTATTTTTAGGATAGGGGATACGTTTTCATATCCCGGAGTACTCCTTTAAAGGCATGCTGGGAGTTGTAGTTTTGCAACAGAAGCGTCACAAACTAGGGATAACTTTAAAGCAGAGGTCTCCAAACTTTGGACCTCTAAATGTTGCAAAACAACAACTCCCAGCATTCCCGGACAGCCAACGGCTGTCCGGGCATGCTTGTAGTTGTAGTTTTGCAACAGCTGAAGGTCCACAGCTTGGAGACCACTGCCCAATGAGATCCATTATAAGCAGCGCCTCACCTTATAGACGCAGCCCAAAGATGGCTGCAGGGGGCAGGTGACCAGGTGGGTGCCCACGCCGATCGCATTGATCTCGTTCTCCTGGCAGGGCAAAAAAAAACACACGATTAGTCACTGACTAAATAAACAGTAACACTGTAACGAAGATTCAGCTCCGCAATTCTCGTCTGAATAATTCCGAAATGTACGTGTCCAGTGGTCAGAGCTCAGTCTCCTGATACAAAGCTCCAAACCCCCTGCACAGTCAGAGACAGACGTGATTGCGTCCTGCAGGGAGACAGATTGTTATTGTGTGTCTATATCTTTGGAGAGGGTTTGGATCTCTGTATCAGGAAAATAAAGCTTCCACAATTATAAAAAAATATATAAATAAAGTTATCAGACAATATATCAGGGATCGGCTGTAATCTGTTGCGAGATCGGGCAGTAGGTGTTCAGTTTCTCTACAGCGCCACCCAGAGGAGAAATGGAGCATTACACAGCATATGTTTGTGTAGTGCAGGACAGGTCGGGTCCTCCAAGACACAGACGCTCTTTGTGGCCACAAATGTATCCGATCCATCGATCATTTGTAACATGAAGCTATAGTGATAAATGGGGGCAGATTAGTGTGACCTGTAGGGGGCGCAGGGCTGGTGAGGTAAGTGCGCACTCACCGATCGCATCAGGAGCTTCAGACTCTTCTCACTGATGTTGTTACTGACGGTGATAGTCAACGTTCCGAAAAACGGAGCCGCAAACCTACAAGAAGGAGACGGGTCACATGTCCACAGCAGGATAAACCACAGGTACTGGGGGTGACTAATATACATAAGGAGAGATAGGGCAGGATCGGGGGGTAAGTATTGGAGTTATAGGACATTACTAGCGAAGAGGGGTCAGGTATTGGGGTGACTAATATACAGGGATAGGGCAGGATCGAGGGGGGGTAAGTATTGGAGCTATGGGACATTACTAGAAAAGAGGGGTCAGGTATTGGGGTGACTAATATACAGGGATAATGCAGGATCGGGGGGGGGTAAGTATTGGAGTTTTGGGACATTACTAGAAAAGAGGGGTCAGGTATTGGGGTGACTAATATAGATAAGGAGGGATAGGGCAGGATCGAGGGGGGGGTAAGTATTGGAGCAATGAGACATTACTAGAGAAGAGGGGACAGGTATTGGGGTGACTAATATACAGGGACAGGGCAGGATCGGGGGGGTAAGTATTGGAGCAATGAGACATTACTAGAGAAGAGGGGACAGGTATTGGGGTGACTAATATACAGGGACAGGGCAGGATCGGGGGGTAAGTATTGGAGCAATGAGACATTACTAGAGAAGAGGGGACAGGTATTGGGGTGACTAATATACAGGGACAGGGCAGGATTGGGGGGTAAGTATTGGAGCAATGAGACATTACTAGAGAAGAGGGGACAGGTATTGGGGTGACTAATATACAGGGACAGGGCAGGATTGGGGGGCAAGTATTGGAGTTATGGGACATTACTAGAGAAGAGGGGACAGGTATTGGGGTGATAATATTCTGGTGGAGTATCAGGGCGACAACTTCACTGGTGGAGGGAGATCCCATGTTCTGCTGATCTAACACAGGGAACCTGACCTTTACCCCACAAGGCCCCCGCACCTCTCAGCGCACAGCTGGAAAATCTTCCGGATGTCCACAGACTGTCTGGCGAGGTCTCCGCTGTCCAGCCGCACCCCAACAGCATTGTACCCCAATTCCTTCAAAGCCAGGGCAACCGCGCAGAAATTGGGGATGCCGCTCCTGCCAAAAAAAAAAAAAAAGAGCCAATGATGTGGGCAAATACTTCCAGAACAACAGGCAGAAGATCATTGGAAATTAAAGGGGTACTCCGCTGGAAGACTTTTTTATTTTTTTAAATCAACTGGGGCCAGAAAGTTAAACAGAATTGTAAATTACTTCAATTAAAAAAATATTAATCCTTCCAGTACTTAGCAGCTGCTGTATGCTCCACAGGAAGTTGTGTAGTTCTTTCCAGTCTGACCACCGTGCTCTCTGCTGACACCTCTGTCCATGTCAGAAACTGTCCAGAGCAGGAGAGGTTTGCTATGGGGATTTGTTACTACTCTGGACAGTTCCTGACATGGACAGAGGTGGCAGCAGAGAGCACTGTGGTCAAACTGGAAATAACTACACAACTTCCTGTGCAGCATACAGCAGCTGATAAGTACTGGAAGGATTAAGATTTTTTTAATAGAAGTAATTTACAAAACTGTTTAACTTTCTGGCACCAGTTGATTTAAAAAAAAAAAAAGTTTTCTAGTGGAGTACCCCTTTAATGGTGCCCTGGTCCCCATTTACCACTAACATCATCACGCTATAGGTGTCCACAACCACCAGGAAATGTAGCGGGAAGGCGACGGCGTAGGACACGAAGGCCGCCAGCTCCCCAGGATTGGTGCTCCCCGGAGGAATCTGCAGAAGGAGAGAAACTCTCTGCAACCATGACTGCGACCGCGCCAGGAAATCGCCACCATGACCCTCTCCATGACCGCCGGCCGGCTGCAAAGCCTGATGGGAAAAAAAAAAATAGCCAATGTGTATCGCTGCAGGACAATCCGTATGAAGAGGGGGAGGAGCTTACGCCCTTACCTGGTGCCGGACGTCATCTATAGAGGAAAAAGACGCCACGTAGGAGTGAGCCACGGTGCCCGCCACTGGGATGCCAAACCGCCTCCCCGCCAGCACGTTACTGGTGCAGTCAAAACCTGGAGAGAAGGAAGACGGAAAATCAGAACTCAGTCACTGAAGTGGTCTGCCGGTGGGCGGGGTCACCAAAAAACATGGCCGCTGGGTCACCGACTCAAAGGCCCAGAAATCCTGCTGCAAGAAAACTCACGTGGTTGCTGCATTACCCCCATAACAAGGCAGGAAACGCGTCGGACTGTATGGACATTACGGGAAGCTACACCCAAAAAGGGCGACGTCCCGGCCCCTGCCCGGTACTCACCCCCTATGTAAGAACACTTGGCGGCAGACAGTCCTCCGTCAGGTCCCTGCGCCCTCCTCAAACCCATTTCAAGTAGCTTCTTGTCCGGATCCAGCTTCGCATAGACCAGTGTTTCCCATCCGGTGTGCCTCCAGCTGTTGCAAAACTACAACTCCCATGAATCCTCTCACTGAGGGTCAGGTGTTTGGTCACTCCAGCTGGACATTTAATCAGACTGATAGGGCTGGGGGTTACACAGGTGAACTCATTAAACCAGTTTTTCCCAACCAGTGTGCCTCCAGCTGTTGATAAACTACAACTCCCAGCATGCCCGGACAGCCAACGGCTGTCCGGGCATGCTGGGAGTTGTAGTTTTGGAACACCTGGGAGGCACCTTGGTTGGGAAACAGTGCCATAGACTTGGGAGCGCGTGCTGATCACCTGCTATTGACACCCAAAAAGGGCGACATCCCGTCTGCACCCCTGCCTGCCACTTACCCCTTATGTAAAAATACTTGGCGGCAGTCAGGTCCCTGCACCCTCCTCAAACCCATTTTCAGCAGCCTTTTCTCCGGAGCCAGTTTCACATAGACGAGTGTTTTCCATCCAATGTGCCTCCAGCTGTTGCAAAACTACAACTCCCATGAATCCTCTCACTGAGGGTCAGGTGTTTGGTCACTCCAGCTGGACACATAATCAGGCTGCTAGGGCTTGGGGTTACACAGGTGAACTCATTAAACCAGTGTTTCCCAACCAGTGTGCCTCCAGCTGGTGCAAACCTACAACTCCCAGCAGGGCCTAATTCCCATGAATCCTCTTGCTGAGGGTCAGGTGTTTGGTCACTCCAGCTGGACATGTAATGAGGCTGCTAGGGCTGGAGGTTACACAGGTGAACTCATTAAACCAGTATTTCCCAACCAGTGTGCCAACGGCTGTCCGGGCATGCTGGGAGTTGAAGTTTTGCAACAGCTGGAGGCACCTTGGTTGGGAAACAGTTCCATAGACTTGCACTGCGCTGATCAGCTGATTTTGACACCCAAAAAGGGCGACGTCTCGTCCGCACCCCTGCCCGGCACTCACCCCCTATGTAAGAATACTTGGCGGCAGACAGTCCTCCGTCGGGTCCCTGCGCCCTCCTCAAACCCATTTCCAGCAGCTTCTTGTCCGGACCGGCCGCCAGGCGGAAACGGGCGGCGTTCGTGGCGACCAGGCTGGAAGAAGAAGAAACACGATTATGTGGACGGGAGAGAGCTTAGAAAAAATGTCCACCTATAAGGGACCAGAACTTTTCACTTCATTATGAATTAAGTTTGACTTGTTTGATTGAAATTTGAAGAAAAAAAAATGTGAAAAGTAAAAAAAAACGTAAGGTGAAAGTCGGATGGAACCGTACGCACATACGGATCTGTACGGTTTCCATTGACTCTAAAAACACTGAAACATTTACGTTTCAATAAAGTTTTTCACCCGGACCAAAAACCGTTGTAGGTTACGGATTTGGGTATGGAAAAAAAAAACTGACAAAACCGTACAAGACGCAAAACTGCAACTTATCCCCTATCCTTAGGATAGGGGATAAGTTATTCACCACTTGTTCACTACTCCTTTAAAGGGGGTTATCCAGAAAAAAACTTGTT
Source organism: Hyla sarda (assembly GCF_029499605.1). Taxonomy (NCBI): domain Eukaryota; kingdom Metazoa; phylum Chordata; class Amphibia; order Anura; family Hylidae; genus Hyla; species Hyla sarda. Next base: position 384,933,822 of record NC_079193.1, read on the forward strand.
TTATATATGAATTGGCTCCAGAAAGTTACATTTTGTAAATTTGTAAATTACTTCTATTAAAAAAATCTTAATCCTTTCAGTACTTATGAGCTGCTGAAGTCGAGTTGTTCTTTTCTGTCTAAGTGCTCTATGATGACACGTGTCTCGGGAACCGCCCAGTTTAGAAGCAAATCCCCCATAGCAAACCTCTTCTACTCTGTGCAGTTCCCGAGACAAGCAGAGGTGTCAGCAGAGAGCACTGTTGCCAGACAGAAAACAACAACTCAACTTCAGCAGCTGATAATTATTGAAAGGATTAAGATATTTTAATAGAAATAATTTACAAATCTGTTTAACTTTCTGGAGCCAGTTGATATAATAAAAGTTTTTTCCTGGAATACCCCTTTAAACAGATATGTAAATTACTTTTTTGTCTTGTCCACAGTGCTCTCTGCTGACACCTGATGCCCGTAACAGGAACTGTCCAGAGCAGGAGAAAATCCCCATAGCAAACCTGTGCTGCAGAGGTGTCAGCAGAGAGCACTGTGGACAAGACAAAAATGTAATTAAAAAAGCAAAGAATTTCCTCTGTAGCATACAGCTGCTAAAAAGTACAGGAAGGATAAAGATTTTTTAATAGAAGTCATTTACAAATCTGTTTAACTTTCTGACACCAGTTCATGTAAAAAATAAAAAATAAATAAGTTTTCCACCGGAGTACCCCTTTAAGTTATAAAGTCCCCCCCCCCCCCGCCCCGCAAGTAGTCCCCTGGGCGGGGACTTCTACTTACCAGCTCCCATTGCTCCGGCCGTGGCCGCACCCTGTCTGCTTGATTGACGGCTTGCGTCATCGCTCTGCTCCCTAAGCAGACGGAACAGAGCGGTGACACAAGCTGTCAATCAAGACGAGGGGGCGGGACCACGGCAACGAGTGCTGGTAAGTAGAAGTCTACTTGCTGGGCGGCTGGGGGGGAACGGGACTTTATAACTTAAAGGGGTACTCCGGTGGAAAACATTTCTTTATTTTTTTAAATGAACTGGTGCCAGAAAGTTAAACATATTTGAAAATTACTTCTTAATCCTTTCAGTACTTATTAGCTGCTGTATAATACAGAGGAAACTCTTTTCTTTTTTAATTTCTCTTTTTTTGCCTTGTCCACAGTGCTCTCTGCTGACACCTCTGTCCGTGTCAGGAACTGTCCAGAGCAGTATAGGTTTGCTATGGGGATTTTCTCCTGCTCTGGACAGTTTCTGATATGGGCATCAGGTGTCAGCAGAGAGCACTGTGGACAAGACAAAAAAAAGAGATTCAAAAAGAAAAGAATTTCCTCTGTAGCATACAGCTGCTAATAAGTACTGGAAGGGAAAAGATTTTTTAATAGAAGTAATTTACAAATCTGTTTAAAGGGGACCTCTCAGGAAATAAACTTTTGATATATTTAGATTAATGAATGTTGAATAACTTTCCAATAGCATGTTAATGAAAAATATGCTTCTTTCTATTGTATTTTTCCCGATCAGTCCTGTCAGCAAGCATTTCTGACTCATGCTGGAGTCCTAAACACTCAGAGCTGCCAGCCTGCTTTGTTCACAGCCTAACAGGCTGTGAACAAAGCAGGCTGGCGGCTCTGAGTGTTCTCCTTTGTGAACAAAGCAGACTGGCAGATCGTAGTGTTTAGGACTCCAGCATGAGTCTGAAATGCTTGCTGCCAGGACTGGTAGGGAGACCCCTAGTGGTCATTTCTTCAAAGTGGAAAATTACATAGAAAGAAGCAGATTTTTTAATAACCTGCAATTGTAAAGTTATTCTGCATACATTAATCTATAATATATCAAAAGTTTTTTTGATGAGAGGTACCCTTTAACTTCAGACCATATAGACCAGTGTAAAACTGGTGCGAACTAGTGCAAAACTACAACTCCCTGACAGCAAGCGGAGATGTTAAAGCAGCATTTAGAAAAACATTCATACATGTCAAAAGTTTTTATCGGTCAAGGTCTCAGTGCTGAGACCACCACCGATCATTGGAAGAAGCATGTGACTCCCAAGTCTATGGCACCGTTTCCCAACCAGGGTGCCTCCAGCTGTTGCAAAACTACAACTCTCAGAATGCCCGGACAGCCAACGGCTGTCCAGGCATGCTGGGAGTTGTAGTTTTGCAACAGCTGGAGGCACACTGGTCTAATGAGTTCACTTGTGTAACCCCCAGCCCTAGCAGCCTGATTACATGTCCAGCTGGAGTGACCAAACACCTGACCCTCAGCAAGAGGATTTATGGGAGTTGTAGTTTTGCGACAGCTGGAGGCACACTGGTTGGGAAGCACTGGTCTAATGATTTCACCTGTGTAACCCCCAGCCCTAGCACCCTAATTACATGTCCAGCTGGAGTGACCAAACACCTGACCCTCAGCAAGAGGATTTATGGGAGATGTAGTTTTGCAACAGCTGGAGGCACACTGGTTGGGAAGCACTGGTCTAATGATTTCACCTGTGTAACCCCCAGCACCCTAATTACATGTCCAGCTGGAGTGACCAAACACCTGACCCTCTGCAACAGGATTCATGGGAGTTGGTTTTTTTGCAACAGCTGGAGGCACACTGGTTGGGAAACACCGCCACAGACTTATAACGAGAGCCGGACAATAAAGCGGGCTACCACGTGCTTCTCTCCACTCCTTCCAATGATCGGTGGAGGAAAACTACAACTCTCTGCATTTCCCATGAATCCACTTGCTGAGGGTCAGGTGTTTGGCCACTCCAGCTTGACATAAAATTAGACCGCTAGGGCTGGAGGATATACAGGGGAACTCATTAGACCAGTGTTTCCAAACCAGCGTGGCTCCAGCTGTTGCAAAACTATAACTCCCAGCATTACCGGACAGCCAACGGCTGTCCGGGCATGCTGGGAGTTGTAGTTTTGCAACAGCTGGAGGCACACTGGTTGGCAAACAGTGCCTTAGACTTGGGAGCGTGTGGCATCATTTTGCTTCTTCCACTGATCCGTGATGGTCTCAGCACCGAGACCCTGACCGATCAAAACTTTTGACATGTCGAAAGTTTTTCTAAATGATGCTTTGATCTCTCCGCTTGCTGTCAGTGAATGGAGTCCAGCACTGGGGAGAGAACTGCGCTGCTGCTGCGCTTTTAGCTAAAAGACTGCACCGACACACTGTAACAAAAACCATCAGTCATGTGGTACAGCGGCGGTTAGTCACCCTCTGCGCTCTGTGTCTCCTCCCCCTTTCTGATCAGCTGATCCCTCAGACGTCCGGCGCACTTTTAGGGGTTGCGATGCCCGACACGTACCTGGCGTAATTCACCAAGCAGAGCAGAGTGGTCTCCAGGAGCTGAACCACCAGGAGGGGCCCCCGCACCTTCATCAGCGGCTCCTGCACCAGATGACACATGTGAGACAGCGCCAGAGTCACATGACCCAACCCCCCCCCCCCCCCCAAAAAAAAAAAAACAGGAGGAGTTACGAAAAACGTCACGCAATATGGTGGTAACAAGGACACTGGTACACCCGTTTAGAGGTCGGTACTGTATTCTGCGACTAAAGCGTAATTGTCCTGCTTGCTGTCAGTGAATAGAAACATTTCTTTACATTATAACAGTGTTTCCCATCCGGGGTGCCTCCAGCTGTTGCAAAACTACAACTCCCAGCATGCCCGGACAGCCAAAGGCTGTCCGGGCATGCTGGGAATTGTAGTTTTGCAACAGCAGGAGGCACCCTGTTTGGGGAATTCTTTCCCTGTCCTGAGGGTTTGTTACATTGTATCAGTCTATGTTTAGCTTTGACAGTTGAGACTGGATACAACTGTAACAAATCCCCAGCTGTGACATTTAGGAGGTCAGGGTTGGGTTATCTAGTGTTGGATGTTTAAATTAAGTGACAGCAAGCAGAGATCCTGACATGTAAAGACTATTAGTTGCAGAGTTATTCATTTAGTAAACATTCTGTATTGCTTACATAGGACTGCTGACACTCCCCCCCTCCCCCCATGACTGCAGCGGCAGAACGCCATGACACCGCCCCCCTCTCCTGGGCACATGGTACAGTCCTGACATTCAGCTGCCGGACTATAGGAACCACAGATCCCAGCATGCCCAGTGCCCCTCACAGCAGGTAGAAACCATACCTACTCTAGGAAAGACAACGGATCCCTCCGGGAAAGACGTCAGCGTCACCTCCGAGGCGTCCACGGTCCGCAGGTAATCGTAGAAAGCGCGGTCCACCGAGGACGGGAGGACGGACGCCAGGTACTGGAGGTCTGCAAGACAGGGGGTCAGTATACAGGCCCAGGGGGGGGGGGTCAGTATACAGGCCCAGGGGGGGGGGGGGGCACTCAGTATACAGGGGCCTGGGGGTGGGGGGCACTCAGGACAGGGGGGGGGGGGGGCACTCAGGACAGGGGGGGGGGGGGCACTCAGGACAGGGGGGGGGGGGCACTCAGGACAGGGGGGGGGCACTCAGGACAGGGGGGGGGGCACTCAGGACAGGGGGGGGCACTCAGGACAGGGGGGGGGCACTCAGGACAGGGGGGGGGCACTCAGGACAGGGGGGGGGCACTCAGGACAGGGGGGGGGGGCACTCAGGACAGGGGGGGGGGCACTCAGGACAGGGGGGGGGGGCACTCAGGACAGGGGGGGGGGCACTCAGGACAGGGGGGGGGCACTCAGGACAGGGGGGGGGCACACTCAGGACAGGGGGGGGGGCACTCAGGACAGGGGGGGCACTCAGGACAGGGGGGGGCACTCAGGACAGGGGGGGGGCACTCAGGACAGGGGGGGGGGGCACTCAGGACAGGGGGGGGGGGCACTCAGGACAGGGGGGGGCACTCAGGACAGGGGGGGGGCACTCAGGACAGGGGGGGGGGCACTCAGGACAGGGGGGGGGGCACTCAGGACAGGGGGGGGGGGCACTCAGGACAGGGGGGGGGCACTCAGGACAGGGGGGGGGGCACTCAGGACAGGGGGGGGGCACTCAGGACAGGGGGGGGCACTCAGGACAGGGGGGGGGGCACTCAGGACAGGGGGGGGGGGCACTCAGGACAGGGGGGGGGCACTCAGGACAGGGGGGGGGGGCACTCAGGACAGGGGGAGGGGGCACTCAGGACAGGGGGGGGGGCACTCAGGACAGGGGGGGGGGCACTCAGGACAGGGGGGGGGGCACTCAGGACAGGGGGGGGGCACTCAGGACAGGGGGGGGGGCACTCAGGACAGGGGGGGGGGCACTCAGGACAGGGGGGGGGGCACTCAGGACAGGGGGGGGGCACTCAGGACAAGGGGGGGGGGCACTCAGGACAGGGGGGTGGGGCACTCAGGACAGGGGGGGGGGGGCACTCAGGACAGGGGGGGGGGGGCACTCAGGACAGAGGGGGGGGGCACTCAGGACAGGGGGGGGGCACTCAGGACAGGGGGGGGGGGGCACTCAGGACAGGGGGCGGGGGGGGGCACTCAGGACAGGGGGGGGGGGCACTCAGGACAGGGGGGGGGGGGGCACTCAGGACAGGGGGGGGGGGGCACTCAGGACAGGGGGGGGGGGGGGGCACTCAGGACAGGGGGGGGGGGGGGCCCCCCTCGGGACAGGGGGCGGGGTTAATCCTGGAGTTCTCACCTGCATCAGAGAAGCGGAAATCGCGCAGGAACCGCACCGTCTCCTCCAGACCACAGAACAGTGTGAAGCCGCCACTGAACGGAGCCTCCCGGAAGAAGAGCTCGAACTCCGCCGTTTTCCCGGTGCCGCCCGCTCTTCCAGTACCCGTACGCCATAGTAAACTGATACAGATCGGTCAGCAGGTGCAGATCCATGTCGAACCAACCGCTGTCACCTGTGACCAATGACAGCGCTTATATACACCGGAAGTCCCGCCTCCCCGCTACGGCCTGCCGGGAAATGTACAGCTGACTTCCTGCGAGCGGAGAACGTGCGCCCGTGTGTAGGACCTTCTGACACCTTGAGGTCATGTGACAGTTTGCAGTCTGTAGGACCTTCTGACACCTTGAGGTCATGTGACAGTTTGCAGTCATGTGACTCGGTAGAATGGGCGGCTCCTCAGAGACATTCAGCATTATTGCAGAGAGAAACCTCCCCCCCGATATCTCATATCTCCCCCGATACCTCATCCCGATACTTCATATCTCCCCCAATACCTCCCCCCGTTACCTCATATCTCCCCCCGATACCCAATATCTTCCCCCAATACCTCATCCCGATAACTCATATCTCCCCCAATATCTCCCCCCATTACTATCTCCCCCAATACCTCACCCCGATACCTCATCCCGATACCTCATATCTCCCCCCATTACTATCTCCGCCAATACCTCACCCGATACCTCATAGCTCCCCAATACCTCCCCCCGATACCTCATATCTCCCCAATACCTCCCCCATACCTTATATCTCCCCCGATACCTCATATCTTCCCCCCCAATACCTCCCCCCGATACCTCATATCCCACCCAATACCTCCCCCCCCCCCCCGATACCTCATATCCCACCCCAATACCTCCCCCGATACCTCTTATCCCCCCAATACCTCCCCCCGATAACCTCATATCTCCCAATACCTCCCCCGATACCTCACATCCCCCCCAATACCTCCCCCCGATACTTCATAGCTCCCCCAATACCTCCCCCCGATACCTCATATCTCCCCCTAATACCTCACCCTGATACCTCACATCCCCCAATACCTCCCCCCGATACCTCAATATCCCCCAATACCTCACCCTGATACCTCATATCTCCCCCAATACCTCCCCCGATACCTCATATCCCCTGATACCTCCCCCAATACCTCATATCCCCCCCAATTCCTCACCCTGTTACCTCATATCTCCCCAATACCTCCCCCCAATACCTCATACCTCCTCCCGATACCTCATATTCCCCCAATACCTCCCCCGATACCTCATATCTCCCCTGATACCTCATAGCTCCCCCAATACCTCCCCCCCGATAACTCATATCTCCCCCCGATACCTCATAGCTCCCCCGATATACCTCATATCTCCCCAAAACTTCCCCCCGATACCTCATAGCTCCCCCAATACCTCCCCCCGATACCTCATATCTCCCCCAATACTTCACCCTGATACCTCATATCTCCCCAATACCTCCCCCGATACATCATATCTCCCCCAATACCTCACCCCCGATACCTCATAGCTCCCCCAATACCTCCCCCCGATACCTCATATCTCCCCAATACCTCCCCCATACCTTATATCTCCCCCGATACCTCATATCTCCCCCCCCAATACCTCCCCCCGATACCTCATATCCCACCCAATACCTCCCCCCCCGATACCTCATATCCCACCCAATACCTCCCCCGATACCTCTTATCCCCCCAATACCTCCCCCCGATACCTCTTATCCCCCAATACCTCCCCCCGATACCTCATATCTCCCCAATACCTCCCCCCGATACCTCACATCCCCCCCGATACCTCATATCTCCCCCTAATACCTCACCCTGATACCTCATATCTCCCCAATACCTCCCCCATACCTTATATCTCCCCCGATACCTCATATCTCCCCCCCAATACCTCCCCCCGATACCTCATATCCCACCCAATACCTCCCCCCCCCCGATACCTCATATCCCACCCAATACCTCCCCCGATACCTCTTATCCCCCCAATACCTCCCCCCGATACCTCATATCTCCCCAATACCTCCCCCCGATACCTCACATCCCCCCCAATACCTCCCCCCGATACCTCATATCTCCCCCTAATACCTCACCCTGATACCTCATATCCCCCTCTAATACCTCCCCCCGATACCTCATATCCCCCCAATACCTCACCCTGATACCTCATATCTCCCCCAATACCTCCCCCGATACCTCATATCCCCTGATACCTCCCCCAATACCTCATATCCCCCCCAATTCCTCACCCTGTTACCTCATATCTCCCCAATACCTCCCACCAATACCTCATACCTCCTCCCGATACCTCATATTCCCCCAATACCTCCCCCGATACCTCATATCTCCCCTGATACCTCATATCTCCCCCAATACCTCCCCCGATACCTCATATCCCCTGATACCTCCCCCAATACCTCATATCCCCCCCAATTCCTCACCCTGTTACCTCATATCTTCCCAATACCTCCCCCCGATACCTCATACCTCCCCCTGATACCTCATATCTCCCTAATACCTCCCGCCGATACCTCATCTCCCCCCGATACCTCATATCTCCCCCAATACCTCACCCCGATACCTCATATCTCCCCTGATACCTCATATCTCCCCCCAATTCCTCTCCCTGATACATCTTATCTCCCCCCGATACCTCATATCTCCCCCCCAATACCTCCCCGATACCTCATATCCCACCCAATACCTCCCCCCCGATACCTCATATCCCACCCAATACCTCCCCGATACCTCTTATCCCCCCAATACCTCCCCCCCCGATACCTCATATCTCCCCAATACCTCACATCCCCCCCAAGACCTCCCCCCGATACCTCATAGCTCCCCCGATACCTCATATCCCCCCAATACCTCCCCCCAATACCTCATATACCCCCTCTAATACCTCCCCCCGATACCTCATATCCCCCAATACCTCACCCTGATACCTCATATCTCCCCCAATACCTCCCCCGATACCTCTTATCCCCTGATACCTCCCCCAATACCTCATATCCCCCCCAATTCCTCACTCTGTTACCTCATATCTCCCCAATACCTCCCACCAATACCTCATACCTCCTCCCGATACCTCATATTCCCCCAATACCTCCCCCGATACCTCATATCTCCCCTGATACCTCATAGCTCCCCCAATACCTCCCCCCGATAACTCATATCTCCCCCCGATACCTCATAGCTCCCCCGATACCTCATATCTCCCCCAAAACTTCCCCCGATACCTCATAGCTCCCCAATACCTCCCCCCGATACCTCATATCTCCCCCAATACTTCACCCTGATACCTCATATCTCCCCCAATACCTCCCCCGATACCTCATATCTCCCCCAATACCTCACCCCGATACCTCATATCTCCCCCCGATACCTCATACCTCCCCCTGATACCTCATATTTCCCCTAATACCTCCCGCCGATACCTCATCTCCCCCGATACCTCATATCTCCCCCTAATACCTTACCCCGATATCTCGTATCTCCCCCAATACCTCTCCCTGATACATCTTATCTCCCCCTGATACCTCATATCTCCTCCACGATACCTCATATCTCCCCCCCCCCGATACCTCATATCTCCCCCAATACCTCCCCCTGATACCTCATATCTCCCCCCGATACCTCATATCTCCCCCCGATACCTCATATCTCATATCTCCCCCCCCCCCCCCGATACCTCATATCTCCTCCCCCCGATACCTCATATCTCCCCCCCCCCCCAGGTACCTCATATCTCCCCCCCCCCCGATACCTCATATCTCCCCCAATACCTCCACCCGATACCTCCCCCTGATACCTCATATCTCCCACTGATACCTCATATCTCCACCAATACCTTTGGGGCTAAATGGCTATGTCATGAGATTACCATAATACTGTGGCTAGCTTTTTGTGAACTTGTATTTCCTGTTTGACTTATGTTTTTTGACTACAAATCCCACAATGCCATTTTCCTCCCTCTCATACGTCAGCCACCCCACCCATTGAAACAAAAGACCTGTGGTTTTCAATCAGGGTGCCTCCAGCTGTTGCATTACTTGCTGATTGCTCTCTCCACCCATTGAAGCAGACAGGCTCCCTGTCATCTGCTGACTAGTGATGTCAGGTCTCGGCCGCATTGCAAGCTGGGAAAAATTCCGAGACAACAGTCATTTTGTATGCTGGTAAAAATAAATATTGGGGTGAAAATCACAGAAGAATTGTGAGAAAACCGTCACACACAGGTACAGACACTATATTATGGACTACACTAACTTTACAGCCCCTGTAGCATAGTCAAATAAAAAAATTCTCGGAATACCCCTTTAATATGCAAGTGAATGTATTTTCCGTTAAGCCATTTGTACTGCAGAATTTGCTGGTCGGAATTTCCGGCAGTCTATGGGGACGGCAATGGTTTCCTAACGCCGCTGATTCAGTCGGCGCTGGTCACACTTGGAGGCTCCGCATGTTTAAACCCGACCTAAGACTATGTTCACCTGGTGGAATTTCCGAGCGGGAACATTCTCGATAAATTTCACTGGGATTCTACTGCATTGTGCACACGGAGGAATTTCATGGTTCTGTCTTCCGCAGGAAGAATAGACGTGTCTGTGGGGATGGCGCACTTCCAAGCGGTCCTAGCGCCACCCGCTGTCTGCGGAATGTCCGCCTTGAAATTTTCCAGGCAGACATTGCGCTGTGTGAACATGACCTTATTGTTGGGCAGCCATATCACAGGCACCAGGGGTCCCTTGCCGGTTTCGCTATAACCATAGTTTGTTACTAAAAAAAAAAGATTCTTCGGCCGGCGATACGCGTAACAACAACCACTTTTAATTAAATTTCTATAAAAAAAATTAATAAAAAATCCCCAAAAAACGTCTCAAAAAGAACGAAAAAGTATATATATATATATATATATATATATATATATATATATATATATGAAAACCGCAGGAGAAACTCCCAATATTCTGAAATTCAGTTACACTTCGCTATGTGTAAGCGTTGCTAGATCCGTATCGCATCCGTATCGCGTCATAGACGGCAATGCATTCCATACGAGTCCGCAAAAAGAATCAACAGGTAAATTTTTTCTGTGGATACAGAAAACTTCATTTCTACGCCAGATACAAGACACGGCAATTCTAGACGTGTGCACAGCGTAGCAGAATCCCGTTTAAATATGAAGACGTGTAAATATGAAGACGTGTAAATATGAAGACGTGTAAGTATGGCCTTGGGCTATGTTCACACGACATAATGTCGGCACGGAGATTCCGCAAACTGCGGGCACCGGTATAAACATCCTGGTGCCAGGACTGCACAGAAATGCGCCGTCTCTTAGACCGCTACGCATTCCGTGCTGACTCCGCACAAAGAAGGAACGTGTTCATCCTTTGTGCGGACACGGAACCGGAATCATCCCGTCACGCCCCCTGCCATAGACTTGCATTAAGAGTGTGCAGCCGTGATGTCATGAGCCTCCGACGCTGCACCCGACGAGCTAAACGAACACCGGGTGTGGGACTCCCGCAATCAGACATCTTATCCCCTATCCTTTGGATAGGGGATAAGATGTCTAAGGGTGGAGTACCCCTTTAAGGACACAGACATTTTTTCATTTTTTGCATTTTCGTTTTTTCCTCCTGGCCGTCCAAAAGCCATAACTCTTATTTTTCCCGCCCACATGAGGGTTGTTGTCGTCTTATTATAACTTTCTTATTTCTCTGCATACAGGGGCTGTGATCTGTAATTTTTTTATCAGTAGCATATTTTTTTTTCTTTTTACTTTTTCTTTTACTTTTTTTCTGGCATGTCCCAAAAATTTGCTGTTTTTGACTTTGTTTTTTATTTTTTAAATTTTTTTTACATTTCTGCTGTTCACCATACAGGATCATCAGCAAGATATTTCAATAGGCCGGACATTTACGCCCGCAGTGATACCAAATATGCTTATTATTATCTTTAAAGGGATACTCCCGTGGAAAACTTTTTTTTTTTTTTTTTTTAATCAACTGGTGCCAGAAAGTTAAACAGATTTGTAAATTACTTCTATTAAAAAAATCTTAATCCTTCCAGTACTTTTTAGGGGCTGTATGCTACAGAGGAAATGCTTTTCTTTTCTTTTTGGATTTCTCTTCTGTCATGAGCACAGTGCTCTCTGCTGCACTCTGCTGTCCATTTTAGGAACTGTCCAGAGCAGCATATGTTTGCTATGAGGATTTTCTCCTGCTCTGGACAGTTCCAAAAATGGAAGAGGGGGAACAGGACTTAATGAAAAGAACCTCTGTCCAACTGTTAAGCATGGGGGTGGATCAATCATGCTTTGGGCGTAAACTGAAGGTTTTGCCATGGCCTTCACAATCTCCTGACCTCAACACAATTGAGAATCTATGGATAGACCTTAAAAGAGCAGTGCGTGACAGACAGCCCAGAAATCTCAAAGAACTGGAAGACTTTTGTAAGGAAGAATGGGCAAAGATACCTCAAACAACAATTGAAAGACTCTTGGCTGCTACAAAAAGTGTTTACAAGCTGTGATTAAAAAACTGTCAGCAGAGAGCACTGTGCTTGTGACATCAGAAAAATCCAAAAAGAAAAGCATTTCCTCTTTAGTATACAGCCCCTAAAAAGTACTGGAAGGAGTAAGATTTTTTAATAGAAGTAATTTACAAATCTGTTTAACTTTCTGGCACCAGTTGATTAAAAAAAAAAAAAAAAAAAAGTTTTCCACCGGAGTACCCCTTTAAGGGGCTTATTCACAGTTTTTAAAAAACCTAACTTTCTTACTATTTATTCTATCCTTTTTAAGTCTCCATAGTGGACTATTTATAGCAATCTTTGGATTAGGCGATGTTCACACGGTGGAATTCCAGGGAAAAATCCCTTCGTAATTAACTTAATTTCAATGGGATTCTGTAGCTCATTCAGACAGCGGAATTTCCGCGTTGGGCATTCTGCTGCGGAAATTCAGCTTTCTGCAAAAATATAAGACCGGTCATGTATTTTGTGGAATTTCGCGGAATCCCAAGTCAATGGGGCTTGAATTTCGTCTGAATTCTGTGTTCTGAGAACAAAGAATTTCCACAGTTCTGTTCAACTAACTTTGCTAAATGTTATTTGTGCGGAATTGTGAAAATTCCGCATGTGACATTTCCCTTAGGGTCTATTCACGCGGCAGAATTTCTGCATGCGGATTCCACCTCAAATTAAAGCCCAATAGACTTCTATGAGATTCACACTTTAGAACTTTCGCATGGATTTGGCACCAATTCCGCACAAAATCCATTGGCATTGCACTGATCCATAATATCGGTGATCTACATGTACAGCCTGCTTCTGTGAGCAGAGTATACAAGAAGATCCCAAAGTGTCACGGAGCAGGTGAGCAGAGCTCTGGCCTCCATTTTCACTCATCGGACCCCTGCGATTGCATTGTGGGTGGTCCAATGAGTGTATACAAGTACCCCAACAAGATGCCGCCATCAGTATCAGGGGTTGGAGAGGGTAATTGTTGGTATATTACAACGTTTCTTACATTCCCTTGTACAGTTGATCAATGCAAAGTTTATTTAAGTGACAAGCGCCTGTTTAATTAAGCCTGTATTGTGTTGTTTATGGCGCTGTACCCGGGCACCCCTTGGCACACAGTGGAGGAGCCGCTGTCCCAGTAATCCCAGTATGTCTGTATACGTACACTCGTACCAGTAATCCCAGTATGTCTGTTTTATTATACGTACACTAGTCCCAGTAATCCCAGTATGTCTGTTTTATTATACATACACTCGTCCCAGCAATCCCAGTATGTCTGTTTTATCATATATACACTCGTACCAGTAATCCCAGTATGTCTGTTTTATTATACGTACACTAGTCCCAGTAATCCCAGTGTGTCTGTGTTATTATACATACACTCGTACCAGTAATCCCAGTATGTCTGTTTTATTATACTTACACTCGTCCCAGTAATCCCAGTATGTCTTTTTTATTATACGTACACTCGTACTAGTAATCCCAGTATGTCTGTTTTATTATACAGTGTGGATCAAAAGTTTGGGCCCCCCAGGTAAAAATTAGTATTAATGTGCATAAAGTAGCAAAGGAAAGAATGAAAAATCTCCAAAAGGCATCAAATTACAGATTAGACATTCTTATAATATGTCAACAAAAGTTACATTTTATTTCCATCATTTACACTTTCAAAATAACAGAAAACAATAAAATGGCGTCTGCAAAAGTTTGGGCACCCTGCAGAATTTATAGCATGCACTGCGCCCTTTGTAAAGTATCACAGCTTGCAAACACTTTTTGTAGCCAGCAAAGAGTCTTTCAATTCTTGTTTGATGTATCTTTGCCCATTCTTCCTTATAAAAGTCTTCCAGTTCTTTGAGATTTCTGGGCTGTCTGTCACGCACTGCTCTTTTAAGGTCTATCCATAGATTCTCAATTATGTTGAGGTCAGGAGATTGTGAAGGCCATGGCAAAACCTTCAGTTTACACCTCTTGATGTAATCCCCCGTGGATTTCGAGGTGTGTTTAGGATCATTATCCATTTGTAGAAGCCATCCTCTCTTTAACTTCAGCTTTTTCACAGATGGCATCAAGTTTTTCCTTCTACTCGTGAGATGTTCCCTGTGCCACTGGCTGCAATACAACCCCAAAGCATGATTGATCCACCCCCGTGCTTAACAGTTGGACAGAGGTTCTTTTCATTAAATTCTGTTCCCCTTCTTCTTCAAACGTACCTTTGCTCATTCCGGCTGCTGATTTTTGTGGTGAGGACGTAGAAGAGGTTTTCTTCTGATGACTCTTCCATGAAGACCATATTTGTACAAGTATCTCTTTATAGTGGAATAGTGTACCACAACTCCAGTGTCTGCCAGATCTTTCTGGAGTGATTGTGCAGTCAAACGTGGGTTTTGAATTGTTTTTCTCACAATCCTGCGAGCTGTTCTGTCTGATATTTTTCTTGGTCTTCCAGATCTTGCTTTAACTTCCACTGTTCCTGATGACTGCCATTTCTTAATTACATTCCGAACAGAGGATATTGACATCTGAAAACGTTTTGCTATCTTCTTATAGCCTTCTCCAGCTTTGTGAGCGTCAACTATTTTCAGTTTCAGATTTCTAGACAACTGCTTAGAAGAACCCGTGGTGCTGATTGTTGGGGCAAGGTCAGAGGAGTCTGGGCATTTAAAACCTTTGAGATGACATCACGTGGTCTTCCCAGATGATGATTGAGAACAATCCATGACACTGGCAGGTCTCAGCTTTGTAAAGGGGGCAGTGCATGCTATAAATTCTGCAGGGGGCCCAAACTTTTTCAGATGCCATTTTTTTTGTTTTCTGTTATTTTGAAAGTGTAAATGATGGAAATAAAATGTAACTTTTGGTGACATATTATAAGAATGTCTAATCTGTAATTTGATGCCTTTTGGAGATTTTTCCATCTTTCCTTGTCTGCTTTATGCACATTAATACTAATTTTTACCTGGGGTGCCCAAACTTTTCATTCCCACTGTAGATACACTCGTCCCAGTAATCCCAGTATGTCTGTTTTATTATACATACACTCGTCCCAGTAATCCCAGTATGTCTTTTTTATTATACATACCCTCGTCCCAGTAATCCCAGTATGTCTGTTTTATTATACGTACACTCGTCCCAGTAATCCCAGTATGTCTGTTTTATTATACGTACACTCGTCCCAGTAATCCCAGTATGTCTGTATACGTACACTCGTCCCAGTAATCCCAGTATGTCTGTTTTATTATACGTACACTCGTCCCAGTAATCCCAGTATGTCTGTTTTATTATACGTACACTCGTCCCAGTAATCCCAGTATGTCTGTATACGTACACTCGTCCCAGTAATCCCAGTATGTCTGTTTTATTATACGTACACTCGTCCCAGTAATCCCAGTATGTCTGTTTTATTATATATACACTCGTCCCAGTAATCCCAGTATGTCTGTTTTATTATATATACACTCGTCCCAGTAATCCCAGTATGTCTGTTTTATTATATATACACTTGTCCCAGTAATCCCAGTATGTCTGTTTTATTATATATACACTCATCCCAGTAATCCCAGTATGTCTGTTTTATTATACATACACTCGTCCCAGTAATCCCAGTATGTCTGTTTTATTATACGTACGCTCGTCCCAGTAATCCCAGTATGTCTGTTTTATTATACGTACACTCGTCCCAGTAATCCCAGTATGTCTGTTTTATTATACGTACACTCGTCCCAGTAATCCCAGTATGTCTGTATACGTACACTCGTCCCAGTAATCCCAGTATGTCTGTTTTATTATACGTACACTCGTCCCAGTAATCCCAGTATGTCTGTTTTATTATATATACACTCGTCCCAGTAATCCCAGTATGTCTGTTTTATCATATATACACTCGTACCAGTAATCCCAGTATGTCTGTTTTATTATATATACACTCGTACCAGTAATCCCAGTATGTCTGTTTTATTATACCTACACTCGTCCCAGTAATCCCAGTATGTCTGTTTTATTATATATACACTCGTCCCAGTAATCCCAGTATGTCTGTTTTATTATATATACACTCGTCCCAGTAATCCCAATATATCTGTTTTATTATATATACACTCGTCCCAGTAATCCCAGTATGTCTGTTTTATTATACATACACTCGTCCCAGTAATCCCAGTATGTCTGTTTTATTATATGTACACTCGTCCCAGTAATCCCAGTATGTCTGTTTTATTATATGTACACTCGTCCCAGTAATCCCAGTATGTCTGTATACGTACACTCGTCCCAGTAATCCCAGTATGTCTGTTTTATTATACGTACACTCGTCACAGTAATCCCAGTATGTCTGTATACGTACACTCGTCCCAGTAATCCCAGTATGTCTGTTTTATTATACGTACACTCGTCCCAGTAATCCCAGTATGTCTGTTTTATCATATATACACTCGTACCAGTAATCCCAGTATGTCTGTTTTATTATACCTACACTCGTCCCAGTAATCCCAGTATGTCTGTTTTATTATATATACACTCGTCCCAGTAATCCCAGTATGTCTGTTTTATTATATATACACTCGTCCCAGTAATCCCAGTATGTCTGTTTTATTATATATACACTCATCCCAGTAATCCCAGTATGTCTGTTTTATTATACGTACGCTCGTCCCAGTAATCCCAGTATGTCTGTTTTATTATACATACACTCATCCCAGTAATCCCAGTATGTCTGTTTTATTATATGTACACTCGTCCCAGTAATCCCAGTATGTCTGTTTTATTATATGTACACTCGTCCCAGTAATCCCAGTATGTCTGTTTTATTATACGTACACTCGTCCCAGTAATCCCAGTATGTCTGTTTTATTATACGTACACTCGTCCCAGTAATCCCAGTATGTCTGTTTTATTATACGTACACTCGTCCCAGTAATCCCAGTATGTCTGTTTTATTATATATACACTCGTCCCAGTAATCCCAGTATGTCTGTTTTATCATATATACACTCGTACCAGTAATCCCAGTATGTCTGTTTTATTATACCTACACTCGTCCCAGTAATCCCAGTATGTCTGTTTTATTATATATACACTCGTCCCAGTAATCCCAGTATGTCTGTTTTATTATATATACACTCGTCCCAGTAATCCCAGTATATCTGTTTTATTATATATACACTCGTCCCAGTAATCCCAGTATGTCTGTTTTATTATACATACACTCGTCCCAGTAATCCCAGTATGTCTGTTTTATTATATATACACTCGTCCCAGTAATCCCAGTATGTCTGTTTTATTATATGTACACTCGTCCCAGTAATCCCAGTATGTCTGTATACGTACACTCGTCCCAGTAATCCCAGTATGTCTGTTTTATTATACGTACACTCGTCCCAGTAATCCCAGTATGTCTGTATACGTACACTCGTCCCGGTAATCCCAGTATGTCTGTTTTATTATACGTACACTCGTCCCAGTAATCCCAGTATGTCTGTTTTATTATATATACACTCGTCCCAGTAATCCCAGTATGTCTGTTTTATCATATATACACTCGTACCAGTAATCCCAGTATGTCTGTTTTATTATACCTACACTCGTCCCAGTAATCCCAGTATGTCTGTTTTATTATATATACACTCGTCCCAGTAATCCCAGTATGTCTGTTTTATTATATATACACTCGTTCCAGTAATCCCAGTATGTCTGTTTTATTATATATACACTCGTCCCAGTAATCCCAGTATGTCTGTTTTATTATATATACACTCGTCCCATTAATCCCAGTATGTCTGTTTTATTATACGTACACTCGTCCCAGTAATCCCAGTATGTCTGTTTTATTATACGTACGCTCATCCCAGTAATCCCAGTATGTCTGTTTTATTATATATACACTCGTCCCAGTAATCCCAGTATGTCTGTTTTATTATATATACACTCGTACCAGTAATCCCAGTATGTCTGTTTTATTATACGTACACTCGTCCCAGTAATCCCAGTATGTCTGTTTTATTATACGTACGCTCATCCCAGTAATCCCAGTATGTCTGTTTTATTATATATACACTCGTACCAGTAATCCCAGTATGTCTGTTTTATTATATATACACTCGTCCCAGTAATCCCAGTGTGTCTGTGTTATTATACGTACACTCGTCCCAGTAATCCCAGTATGTCTGTTTTATTATATATGCACTCGTCCCAGTAATCCCAGTATGTCTGTTTTATTATATATACACTCATCCCAGTAATCCCAGTATGTCTGTTTTATTATATATACACTCGTCCCAGTAATCCCAGTATGTCTGTTTTATTATATATACACTCGTCCCAGTAATCCCAGTATGTCTGTTTTATTATATCTACACTCGTCCCAGTAATCCCAGTATGTCTGTTTTATTATATATACACTCGTCCCAGTAATCCCAGTATGTCTGTTTTATTATATATACACTCGTCCCAATAATCCCAGTATGTCTGTTTTATTATACGTACGCTCATCCCAGTAATCCCAGTATGTCTGTTTTATTATATATACACTCGTCCCAGTAATCCCAGTATGTCTGTTTTATTATATATACACTCGTACCAGTAATCCCAATATGTCTGTTTTATTATATATACACTCGTACCAGTAATCCCAGTATGTCTGTTTTATTATACATACACTCGTCCCAGTAATCCCAGTATGTCTTTTTTATTATACATACCCTCGTCCCAGTAATCCCAGTATGTCTGTTTTATTATACATACACTCGTCCCAGTAATCCCAGTATGTCTGTTTTATTATATATACACTCGTCCCAGTAATCCCAGTATGTCTGTTTTATTATATATACACTTGTCCCAGTAATCCCAGTATGTCTGTTTTATTATATATACACTCATCCCAGTAATCCCAGTATGTCTGTTTTATTATACATACACTCGTCCCAGTAATCCCAGTATGTCTGTTTTATTATACGTACGCTCGTCCCAGTAATCCCAGTATGTCTGTTTTATTATACGTACACTCGTCCCAGTAATCCCAGTATGTCTGTTTTATTATACGTACACTCGTCCCAGTAATCCCAGTATGTCTGTATACGTACACTCGTCCCAGTAATCCCAGTATGTCTGTTTTATTATACGTACACTCGTCCCAGTAATCCCAGTATGTCTGTTTTATTATATATACACTCGTCCCAGTAATCCCAGTATGTCTGTTTTATTATATATACACTCGTCCCAGTAATCCCAGTATGTCTGTTTTATTATATATACACTTGTCCCAGTAATCCCAGTATGTCTGTTTTATTATATATACACTCATCCCAGTAATCCCAGTATGTCTGTTTTATTATACATACACTCGTCCCAGTAATCCCAGTATGTCTGTTTTATTATACGTACGCTCGTCCCAGTAATCCCAGTATGTCTGTTTTATTATACGTACACTCGTCCCAGTAATCCCAGTATGTCTGTTTTATTATACGTACACTCGTCCCAGTAATCCCAGTATGTCTGTATACGTACACTCGTCCCAGTAATCCCAGTATGTCTGTTTTATTATACGTACACTCGTCCCAGTAATCCCAGTATGTCTGTTTTATTATATATACACTCGTCCCAGTAATCCCAGTATGTCTGTTTTATCATATATACACTCGTACCAGTAATCCCAGTATGTCTGTTTTATTATATATACACTCGTACCAGTAATCCCAGTATGTCTGTTTTATTATACCTACACTCGTCCCAGTAATCCCAGTATGTCTGTTTTATTATATATACACTCGTCCCAGTAATCCCAGTATGTCTGTTTTATTATATATACACTCGTCCCATTAATCCCAATATATCTGTTTTATTATATATACACTCGTCCCAGTAATCCCAGTATGTCTGTTTTATTATACATACACTCGTCCCAGTAATCCCAGTATGTCTGTTTTATTATATGTACACTCGTCCCAGTAATCCCAGTATGTCTGTTTTATTATATGTACACTCGTCCCAGTAATCCCAGTATGTCTGTATACGTACACTCGTCCCAGTAATCCCAGTATGTCTGTTTTATTATACGTACACTCGTCACAGTAATCCCAGTATGTCTGTATACGTACACTCGTCCCAGTAATCCCAGTATGTCTGTTTTATTATACGTACACTCGTCCCAGTAATCCCAGTATGTCTGTTTTATCATATATACACTCGTACCAGTAATCCCAGTATGTCTGTTTTATTATACCTACACTCGTCCCAGTAATCCCAGTATGTCTGTTTTATTATATATACACTCGTCCCAGTAATCCCAGTATGTCTGTTTTATTATATATACACTCGTCCCAGTAATCCCAGTATGTCTGTTTTATTATATATACACTCATCCCAGTAATCCCAGTATGTCTGTTTTATTATACGTACGCTCGTCCCAGTAATCCCAGTATGTCTGTTTTATTATACATACACTCATCCCAGTAATCCCAGTATGTCTGTTTTATTATATGTACACTCGTCCCAGTAATCCCAGTATGTCTGTTTTATTATATGTACACTCGTCCCAGTAATCCCAGTATGTCTGTTTTATTATACGTACACTCGTCCCAGTAATCCCAGTATGTCTGTTTTATTATACGTACACTCGTCCCAGTAATCCCAGTATGTCTGTTTTATTATACGTACACTCGTCCCAGTAATCCCAGTATGTCTGTTTTATTATATATACACTCGTCCCAGTAATCCCAGTATGTCTGTTTTATCATATATACACTCGTACCAGTAATCCCAGTATGTCTGTTTTATTATACCTACACTCGTCCCAGTAATCCCAGTATGTCTGTTTTATTATATATACACTCGTCCCAGTAATCCCAGTATGTCTGTTTTATTATATATACACTCGTCCCAGTAATCCCAGTATATCTGTTTTATTATATATACACTCGTCCCAGTAATCCCAGTATGTCTGTTTTATTATACATACACTCGTCCCAGTAATCCCAGTATGTCTGTTTTATTATATGTACACTCGTCCCAGTAATCCCAGTATGTCTGTTTTATTATATGTACACTCGTCCCAGTAATCCCAGTATGTCTGTATACGTACACTCGTCCCAGTAATCCCAGTATGTCTGTTTTATTATACGTACACTCGTCCCAGTAATCCCAGTATGTCTGTATACGTACACTCGTCCCGGTAATCCCAGTATGTCTGTTTTATTATACGTACACTCGTCCCAGTAATCCCAGTATGTCTGTTTTATTATATATACACTCGTCCCAGTAATCCCAGTATGTCTGTTTTATCATATATACACTCGTACCAGTAATCCCAGTATGTCTGTTTTATTATACCTACACTCGTCCCAGTAATCCCAGTATGTCTGTTTTATTATATATACACTCGTCCCAGTAATCCCAGTATGTCTGTTTTATTATATATACACTCGTTCCAGTAATCCCAGTATGTCTGTTTTATTATATATACACTCGTCCCAGTAATCCCAGTATGTCTGTTTTATTATATATACACTCGTCCCAGTAATCCCAGTATGTCTGTTTTATTATACGTACACTCGTCCCAGTAATCCCAGTATGTCTGTTTTATTATACGTACGCTCATCCCAGTAATCCCAGTATGTCTGTTTTATTATATATACACTCGTCCCAGTAATCCCAGTATGTCTGTTTTATTATATATACACTCGTACCAGTAATCCCAGTATGTCTGTTTTATTATACGTACACTCGTCCCAGTAATCCCAGTATGTCTGTTTTATTATACGTACGCTCATCCCAGTAATCCCAGTATGTCTGTTTTATTATATATACACTCGTACCAGTAATCCCAGTATGTCTGTTTTATTATATATACACTCGTCCCAGTAATCCCAGTGTGTCTGTGTTATTATACGTACACTCGTCCCAGTAATCCCAGTATGTCTGTTTTATTATATATGCACTCGTCCCAGTAATCCCAGTATGTCTGTTCTATTATATATACACTCATCCCAGTAATCCCAGTATGTCTGTTTTATTATATATACACTCGTCCCAGTAATCCCAGTATGTCTGTTTTATTATATATACACTCGTCCCAGTAATCCCAGTATGTCTGTTTTATTATATCTACACTCGTCCCAGTAATCCCAGTATGTCTGTTTTATTATATATACACTCGTCCCAGTAATCCCAGTATGTCTGTTTTATTATATATACACTCGTCCCAATAATCCCAGTATGTCTGTTTTATTATACGTACGCTCATCCCAGTAATCCCAGTATGTCTGTTTTATTATATATACACTCGTCCCAGTAATCCCAGTATGTCTGTTTTATTATATATACACTCGTACCAGTAATCCCAATATGTCTGTTTTATTATATATACACTCGTACCAGTAATCCCAGTATGTCTGTTTTATTATATATACACTCGTCCCAGTAATCCCAGTGTGTCTGTGTTATTATACGTACACTCGTCCCAGTAATCCCAGTATGTCTGTTTTATTATATATGCACTCGTCCCAGTAATCCCAGTATGTCTGTTTTATTATATATACACTCATCCCAGTAATCCCAGTATGTCTGTTTTATTATATATACACTCGTCCCAGTAATCCCAGTATGTCTGTTTTATTATATATACACTCGTCCCAGTAATCCCAGTATGTCTGTTTTATTATACATACACTCGTCCCAGTAATCCCAGTATGTCTGTTTTATTATATATACACTCGTCCCAGTATGTCTGTTTTATTATACGTACACTCGTCCCAGTAATCCCAGTATGTCTGTTTTATTATATATACACTCGTCCCAGTAATCCCAGTATGTCTGTTTTATTATATATACACTCGTACCAGTAATCCCAGTATGTCTGTTTTATTATATATACACTCGTACCAGTAATCCCAGTATGTCTGTTTTATTATACGTACGCTCGTCCCAGTAATCCCAGTATGTCTGTTTTATTATACGTACACTCGTCCCAGTAATCCCAGTATGTCTGTTTTATTATATATACACTCGTCCCAGTAATCCCAGTATGTCTGTATACGTACACTCGTCCCAGTAATCCCAGTATGTCTGTTTTATTATACGTACGCTCATCCCAGTAATCCCAGTATGTCTGTTTTATTATATATACACTCGTACCAGTAATCCCAGTATGTCTGTTTTATTATATATACACTCGTACCAGTAATCCCAGTATGTCTGTTTTATTATATGTACACTCGTCCCAGTAATCCCAGTGTGTCTGTGTTATTATACGTACACTCGTCCCAGTAATCCCAGTATGTCTGTTTTATTATACATACACTCGTCCCAGTAATCCCAGTATGTCTGTTTTATTATACATACACTCGTCCCAGTAATCCCAGTATGTCTGTTTTATTATACATACACTCGTCCCAGTAATCCCAGTATGTCTGTTTTATTATACATACACTCGTCCCAGTAATCCCAGTATGTCTGTTTTATTATACATACACTCGTCCCAGTAATCCCAGTATGTCTGTTTTATTATACATACACTCGTCCCAGTAATCCCAGTATGTCTGTTTTATTATACATACACTCGTCCCAGTAATCCCAGTATGTCTGTTTTATTATACATACACTCGTCCCAGTAATCCCAGTATGTCTGTTTTATTATACATACACTAGTCCCAGTAATCCCAGTATGTCTGTTTTATTATACATACACTCGTCCCAGTAATCCCAGTATGTCTGTTTTATTATATATACACTCGTACCAGTAATCCCAGTATGTCTGTTTTATTATACGTACACTCGTCCCAGTAATCCCAGTATGTCTGTTTTATTATATATACACTCGTCCCAGTAATCCCAGTATGTCTGTTTTATTATAC
Organism: Hyla sarda; assembly: GCF_029499605.1. Classification (NCBI taxonomy): domain Eukaryota; kingdom Metazoa; phylum Chordata; class Amphibia; order Anura; family Hylidae; genus Hyla; species Hyla sarda. The sequence continues at coordinate 384,957,842 of NC_079193.1, forward strand.
GTACACTCGTCCCAGTAATCCCAGTATGTCTGTTTTATTATACGTACGCTCATCCCAGTAATCCCAGTATGTCTGTTTTATTATATATACACTCGTACCAGTAATTCCAGTATGTCTGTTTTATTATACGTACACTCGTCCCAGTAATCCCAGTATGTCTGTTTTATTATACGTACGCTCATCCCAGTAATCCCAGTATGTCTGTTTTATTATATATACACTCGTCCCAGTAATCCCAGTATGTCTGTTTTATTATACATACACTCGTCCCAGTAATCCCAGTATTTCTGTTTTATTATATGTTCACTCGTACCAGTAATCCCAGTATGTCTGTTTTATTATACGTACACTCGTCCCAGTAATCCCAGTATGTCTGTTTTATTATACATACACTAGTACCAGTAATCCCAGTATGTCTGTTTTATTATACATACTGGGATTACTGGTACGAGTGTATGTATAATAAAACAGACATACTGGGATTACTGGGACGAGTGTACGTATAATAAAACAGACATACTGGGATTACTGGTACGAGTGAACATATAATAAAACAGACATACTGGGATTACTGGGACGAGTGTATGTATAATAAAACAGAAATACTGGGATTACTGGTACGAGTGTATGTATAATAAAACAGACATACTGGGATTACTGGGACGAGTGTATGTATAATAAAACAGAAATACTGGGATTACTGGTACGAGTGTATGTATAATAAAACAGACATACTGGGATTACTGGTACTAGTGTACGTATAATAAAACAGACATACTGGGATTACTGGTACGAGTGTATGTATAATAAAACAGACATACTGGGATTACTGGTACGAGTGTATGTCTGTTTTATTATATATACACTCGTACCAGTAATCCCAGTATGTCTGTTTTATTATACGTACACTCGTCCCAGTAATCCCAGTATGTCTGTTTTATTATACATACACTCGTCCCAGTAATCCCAGTATGTCTGTTTTATTATATATACACTCGTCCCGGTAATCCCAGTATGTCTGTTTAATTATACATACACTCGTCCCAGTAATCCCAGTATGTCTGTTTTATTATATATACACTCGTCCCAGTAATCCCAGTATGTCTGTTTTATTATAGATACTCTCGTCCCAGTAATCCCAGTATGTCTGTTTTATTATACATACACTCGTCCCAGTAATCCCAGTATGTCTGTTTTATTATATATACACTCGTCCCAGTAATCCCAGTATGTCTGTGTTATTATACGTACACTCGTCCCAGTAATCCCAGTATGTGTGTTTTATTATACATACACTCGTCCCAGTAATTCCAGTATGTCTGTTTTATTATACATACACTCGTCCCAGTAATCCCAGTATGTCTGTTTTATTATACATACACTCGTCCCAGTAAACCCAGTATGTCTGTTTTATTATATATACACTCGTCCCAGTAATCCCAGTATGTCTGTGTTATTATACGTACACTCGTCCCAGTAATCCCAGTATGTCTGTGTTATTATACGTACACTCGTCCCAGTAATCCCAGTATGTCTGTTTTATTATACGTACACTCGTCCCAGTAATCCCAGTATGTCTGTTTTATTATATATACACTCGTCCCAGTATGTCTGTTTTATTATATATACACTCGTCCCAGTAATCCCAGTATGTCTGTTTTATTATATATACACTCGTCCCAGTAATCCCAGTATGTCTGTTTTATTATATATACACTCGTCCCAGTAATCCCAGTATGTCTGTTTTATTATATATACACTTGTCCCAGTAATCCCAGTATGTCTGTTTTATTATATATACACTCGTCCCAGTAATCCCAGTATGTCTGTTTTATTATACGTACGCTCGTCCCAGTAATCCCAGTATGTCTGTTTTATTATACGTACGCTCATCCCAGTAATCCCAGTATGTCTGTTTTATTATATATACACTCGTCCCAGTAATCCCAGTATGTCTGTTTTATTATACATACACTCGTCCCAGTAATCCCAGTATGTCTGTTTTATTATATGTACACTCGTCCCAGTAATCCCAGTATGTCTGTATACGTACACTCGTCCCAGTAATCCCAGTATGTCTGTTTTATTATACGTACACTCGTCCCAGTAATCCCAGTATGTCTGTATACGTACACTCGTCCCAGTAATCCCAGTATGTCTGTTTTATTATACGTACACTCGTCCCAGTAATCCCAGTATGTCTGTTTTATTGTATATACACTCGTCCCAGTAATCCCAGTATGTCTGTTTTATTATACCTACACTCGTCCCAGTAATCCCAGTATGTCTGTTTTATCATATATACACTCGTACCAGTAATCCCAGTATGTCTGTTTTATTATACCTACACTCGTCCCAGTAATCCCAGTATGTCTGTTTTATTATATATACACTCGTCCCAGTAATCCCAGTATGTCTGTTTTATTATATATACACTCGTTCCAGTAATCCCAGTATGTCTGTTTTATTATATATACACTCGTCCCAGTAATCCCAGTATGTCTGTTTTATTATACGTACGCTCGTCCCAGTAATCCCAGTATGTCTGTTTTATTATATATACACTCGTCCCAGTAATCCCAGTATGTCTGTTTTATTATACGTACACTCGTCCCAGTAATCCCAGTATGTCTGTTTTATTATAGGTACACTCGTCCCAGTAATCCCAGTATGTCTGTTTTATTATACGTACACTCGTCCCAGAAATCCCAGTATGTCTGTTTTATTATACGTACACTCGTCCCAGTAATCCCAGTATGTCTGTTTTATTATATATACACTCGTCCCAGTAATCCCAGTATGTCTGTTTTATTATACATACACTCGTCCCAGTAATCCCAGTATGTCTGTTTTATTATACATACACTCGTCCCAGTAATCCCAGTATGTCTGTTTTATTATACATACACTCGTCCCAGTAATCCCAGTATGTCTGTTTTATTATACATACACTCGTCCCAGTAATCCCAGTATGTCTGTTTTATTATACATACACTCGTCCCAGTAATCCCAGTATGTCTGTTTTATTATATATGCACTCGTCCCAGTAATCCCAGTATGTCTGATTTATTATATATACACTCATCCCAGTAATCCCAGTATGTCTGTTTTATTATATATACACTCGTCCCAGTAATCCCAGTATGTCTGTTTTATTATATATACACTCGTCCCAGTAATCCCAGTATGTCTGTTTTATTATACATACACTCGTCCCAGTAATCCCAGTATGTCTGTTTTATTATATATACACTCGTAACAGTAATCCCAGTATGTCTGTTTTATTATATATACACTCGTACCAGTAATCCCAGTATGTCTGTTTTATTATACGTACGCTCGTCCCAGTAATCCCAGTATGTCTGTTTTATTATACGTACACTCGTCCCAGTAATCCCAGTATGTCTGTATACGTACACTCGTCCCAGTAATCCCAGTATGTCTGTTTTATTATACGTACACTCGTCCCAGTAATCCCAGTATGTCTGTTTTATTATACGTACACTAGTACCAGTAATCCCAGTATGTCTGTATACGAACACTCGTCCCAGTAATCCCAGTATGTCTGTTTTATTATACGTACGCTCATCCCAGTAATCCCAGTATGTCTGTTTTATTATACATACACTCGTACCAGTAATCCCAGTATGTCTGTTTTATTATATGTACACTCGTCCCAGTAATCCCAGTGTGTCTGTGTTATTATACGTACACTCGTCCCAGTAATCCCAGTATGTCTGTTTTATTATACATACACTCGTCCCAGTAATCCCAGTATGTCTGTTTTATTATACGTACACTCGTACCAGTAATCCCAGTATGTCTGTTTTATTATACGTACACTCGTCCCAGTAATCCCAGTATGTCTGTTCTATTATACATACACTCGTCCCAGTAATCCCAGTATGTCTGTTTTATTATACATACACTCGTCCCAGTAATCCCAGTATGTCTGTTTTATTATACATACACTCGTCCCAGTAATCCCAGTATGTCTGTTTTATTATACATACACTCGTCCCAGTAATCCCAGTATGTCTGTTTTATTATACATACACTCGTCCCAGTAATCCCAGTATGTCTGTTTTATTATACATACACTCGTCCCAGTAATCCCAGTATGTCTGTTTTATTATATGTTCACTCGTACCAGTAATCCCAGTATGTCTGTTTTATTATACGTACACTCGTCCCAGTAATCCCAGTATGTCTGTTTTATTATACGTACACTAGTACCAGTAATCCCAGTATGTCTGTTTTATTATACATACTGGGATTACTGGTACGAGTGTATGTATAATAAAACAGACATACTGGGATTACTGGTACGAGTGTATGTCTGTTTTATTATATATACACTCGTACCAGTAATCCCAGTATGTCTGTTTTATTATACGTACACTCGTCCCAGTAATCCCAGTATGTCTGTTTTATTATACATACACTCGTCCCAGTAATCCCAGTATGTCTGTTTTATTATATATACACTCGTCCCGGTAATCCCAGTATGTCTGTTTAATTATACATACACTCGTCCCAGTAATCCCAGTATGTCTGTTTTATTATACATACACTCGTCCCAGTAATCCCAGTATGTCTGTTTTATTATATATACACTCGTCCCAGTAATCCCAGTATGTCTGTGTTATTATACGTACACTCGTCCCAGTAATCCCAGTATGTGTGTTTTATTATACATACACTCGTCCCAGTAATTCCAGTATGTCTGTTTTATTATACATACACTCGTCCCAGTAATCCCAGTATGTCTGTTTTATTATACATACACTCGTCCCAGTAATCCCAGTATGTCTGTTTTATTATATATACACTCGTCCCAGTAATCCCAGTATGTCTGTGTTATTATACGTACACTCGTCCCAGTAATCCCAGTATGTCTGTTTTCTTATACGTACACTCGTCCCAGTAATCCCAGTATGTCTGTTTTATTATATATACACTCGTCCCAGTATGTTTGTTTTATTATATATACACTCGTCCCAGTAATCCCAGTATGTCTGTTTTATTATATATACACTTGTCCCAGTAATCCCAGTATGTCTGTTTTATTATATATACACTCGTCCCAGTAATCCCAGTATGTCTGTTTTATTATACGTACGCTCGTCCCAGTAATCCCAGTATGTCTGTTTTATTATACGTACGCTCATCCCAGTAATCCCAGTATGTCTGTTTTATTATATATACACTCGTCCCAGTAATCCCAGTATGTCTGTTTTATTATACATACACTCGTCCCAGTAATCCCAATATGTCTGTTTTATTATATGTACACTCGTCCCAGTAATCCCAGTATGTCTGTATACGTACACTCGTCCCAGTAATCCCAGTATGTCTGTTTTATTATACGTACGCTCATCCCAGTAATCCCAGTATGTCTGTTTTATTATATATACACTCGTACCAGTAATCCCAGTATGTCTGTTTTATTATATATACACTCGTACCAGTAATCCCAGTATGTCTGTTTTATTATATGTACACTCGTCCCAGTAATCCCAGTGTGTCTGTGTTATTATACGTACACTCGTCCCAGTAATCCCAGTATGTCTGTTTTATTATACATACACTCGTCCCAGTAATCCCAGTATGTCTGTTTTATTATACATACACTCGTCCCAGTAATCCCAGTATGTCTGTTTTATTATACATACACTCGTCCCAGTAATCCCAGTATGTCTGTTTTATTATACATACACTCGTCCCAGTAATCCCAGTATGTCTGTTTTATTATACATACACTCGTCCCAGTAATCCCAGTATGTCTGTTTTATTATACATACACTCGTCCCAGTAATCCCAGTATGTCTGTTTTATTATACATACACTCGTCCCAGTAATCCCAGTATGTCTGTTTTATTATACATACACTCGTCCCAGTAATCCCAGTATGTCTGTTTTATTATACATACACTAGTCCCAGTAATCCCAGTATGTCTGTTTTATTATACATACACTCGTCCCAGTAATCCCAGTATGTCTGTTTTATTATATATACACTCGTACCAGTAATCCCAGTATGTCTGTTTTATTATACGTACACTCGTCCCAGTAATCCCAGTATGTCTGTTTTATTATATATACACTCGTCCCAGTAATCCCAGTATGTCTGTTTTATTATACGTACACTCGTCCCAGTAATCCCAGTATGTCTGTTTTATTATACGTACGCTCATCCCAGTAATCCCAGTATGTCTGTTTTATTATATATACACTCGTACCAGTAATTCCAGTATGTCTGTTTTATTATACGTACACTCGTCCCAGTAATCCCAGTATGTCTGTTTTATTATACGTACGCTCATCCCAGTAATCCCAGTATGTCTGTTTTATTATATATACACTCGTCCCAGTAATCCCAGTATGTCTGTTTTATTATACATACACTCGTCCCAGTAATCCCAGTATTTCTGTTTTATTATATGTTCACTCGTACCAGTAATCCCAGTATGTCTGTTTTATTATACGTACACTCGTCCCAGTAATCCCAGTATGTCTGTTTTATTATACATACACTAGTACCAGTAATCCCAGTATGTCTGTTTTATTATACATACTGGGATTACTGGTACGAGTGTATGTATAATAAAACAGACATACTGGGATTACTGGGACGAGTGTACGTATAATAAAACAGACATACTGGGATTACTGGTACGAGTGAACATATAATAAAACAGACATACTGGGATTACTGGGACGAGTGTATGTATAATAAAACAGAAATACTGGGATTACTGGTACGAGTGTATGTATAATAAAACAGACATACTGGGATTACTGGGACGAGTGTATGTATAATAAAACAGAAATACTGGGATTACTGGTACGAGTGTATGTATAATAAAACAGACATACTGGGATTACTGGTACTAGTGTACGTATAATAAAACAGACATACTGGGATTACTGGTACGAGTGTATGTATAATAAAACAGACATACTGGGATTACTGGTACGAGTGTATGTCTGTTTTATTATATATACACTCGTACCAGTAATCCCAGTATGTCTGTTTTATTATACGTACACTCGTCCCAGTAATCCCAGTATGTCTGTTTTATTATACATACACTCGTCCCAGTAATCCCAGTATGTCTGTTTTATTATATATACACTCGTCCCGGTAATCCCAGTATGTCTGTTTAATTATACATACACTCGTCCCAGTAATCCCAGTATGTCTGTTTTATTATATATACACTCGTCCCAGTAATCCCAGTATGTCTGTTTTATTATAGATACTCTCGTCCCAGTAATCCCAGTATGTCTGTTTTATTATACATACACTCGTCCCAGTAATCCCAGTATGTCTGTTTTATTATATATACACTCGTCCCAGTAATCCCAGTATGTCTGTGTTATTATACGTACACTCGTCCCAGTAATCCCAGTATGTGTGTTTTATTATACATACACTCGTCCCAGTAATTCCAGTATGTCTGTTTTATTATACATACACTCGTCCCAGTAATCCCAGTATGTCTGTTTTATTATACATACACTCGTCCCAGTAAACCCAGTATGTCTGTTTTATTATATATACACTCGTCCCAGTAATCCCAGTATGTCTGTGTTATTATACGTACACTCGTCCCAGTAATCCCAGTATGTCTGTGTTATTATACGTACACTCGTCCCAGTAATCCCAGTATGTCTGTTTTATTATACGTACACTCGTCCCAGTAATCCCAGTATGTCTGTTTTATTATATATACACTCGTCCCAGTATGTCTGTTTTATTATATATACACTCGTCCCAGTAATCCCAGTATGTCTGTTTTATTATATATACACTCGTCCCAGTAATCCCAGTATGTCTGTTTTATTATATATACACTTGTCCCAGTAATCCCAGTATGTCTGTTTTATTATATATACACTCGTCCCAGTAATCCCAGTATGTCTGTTTTATTATACGTACGCTCGTCCCAGTAATCCCAGTATGTCTGTTTTATTATACGTACGCTCATCCCAGTAATCCCAGTATGTCTGTTTTATTATATATACACTCGTCCCAGTAATCCCAGTATGTCTGTTTTATTATACATACACTCGTCCCAGTAATCCCAGTATGTCTGTTTTATTATATGTACACTCGTCCCAGTAATCCCAGTATGTCTGTATACGTACACTCGTCCCAGTAATCCCAGTATGTCTGTTTTATTATACGTACACTCGTCCCAGTAATCCCAGTATGTCTGTATACGTACACTCGTCCCAGTAATCCCAGTATGTCTGTTTTATTATACGTACACTCGTCCCAGTAATCCCAGTATGTCTGTTTTATTGTATATACACTCGTCCCAGTAATCCCAGTATGTCTGTTTTATTATACCTACACTCGTCCCAGTAATCCCAGTATGTCTGTTTTATCATATATACACTCGTACCAGTAATCCCAGTATGTCTGTTTTATTATACCTACACTCGTCCCAGTAATCCCAGTATGTCTGTTTTATTATATATACACTCGTCCCAGTAATCCCAGTATGTCTGTTTTATTATATATACACTCGTTCCAGTAATCCCAGTATGTCTGTTTTATTATATATACACTCGTCCCAGTAATCCCAGTATGTCTGTTTTATTATACGTACGCTCGTCCCAGTAATCCCAGTATGTCTGTTTTATTATATATACACTCGTCCCAGTAATCCCAGTATGTCTGTTTTATTATACGTACACTCGTCCCAGTAATCCCAGTATGTCTGTTTTATTATAGGTACACTCGTCCCAGTAATCCCAGTATGTCTGTTTTATTATACGTACACTCGTCCCAGAAATCCCAGTATGTCTGTTTTATTATACGTACACTCGTCCCAGTAATCCCAGTATGTCTGTTTTATTATATATACACTCGTCCCAGTAATCCCAGTATGTCTGTTTTATTATACATACACTCGTCCCAGTAATCCCAGTATGTCTGTTTTATTATACATACACTCGTCCCAGTAATCCCAGTATGTCTGTTTTATTATACATACACTCGTCCCAGTAATCCCAGTATGTCTGTTTTATTATACATACACTCGTCCCAGTAATCCCAGTATGTCTGTTTTATTATACATACACTCGTCCCAGTAATCCCAGTATGTCTGTTTTATTATATATGCACTCGTCCCAGTAATCCCAGTATGTCTGATTTATTATATATACACTCATCCCAGTAATCCCAGTATGTCTGTTTTATTATATA